>NC_048567.1:75932292-76184792 GCF_013265735.2 Oncorhynchus mykiss | reverse complement strand
CGTTACAGAATGGTCTTCCATTATAGAATGATCTACCATTACAGAATGATCTACCGTTACAGAATGATCTACCGTTACAGAATGATCTACCGTTACAGAATGATCTTCAGTTACAGAATGATCTACCGTTACAGAATGGTCTACCGTTACAGAATGGTATTTCGTTACAGAATGATCTACCATTACAGAATGATCTACCGTTACAGAATGATCTTCCGTTACATAATGGTCTTCCGTTACAGAATGATCTACCGTTACAGAATGGTATTCCATTACATAATGGTCTTCCGTTACAGAATGATCTACCGTTACAGAATGATCTACCGTTACATAATGGTCTTCCGTTACAGAATGATCTACCGTTACAGAATGATCTACCGTTACAGAATGGTCTACCGTTACAGAATGGTATTTCGTTACAGAATGATCTACCATTACAGAATGATCTACCGTTACAGAATGATCTTCCGTTACATAATGGTCTTCCGTTACAGAATGATCTACCGTTACAGAATGGTATTCCATTACATAATGGTCTTCCGTTACAGAATGATCTACCGTTACAGAATGATCTACCGTTACAGAATGGTATTTCGTTACAGAATGATCTACCGTTACAGAATGATCTACCGTTACAGAATGATCTTCTATTACAGAATGATCTACCGTTACAGAATGATCTACTGTTACAGAATGATCTACCGCTACAGAATGATCTACCGTTACAGAATGATCTACCGCTACAGAATGATCTACTGTTACAGAATGATCTACTGTTACAGAATGATCTACCGTTACAGAATGATCTACTGTTACAGAATGATCTACCGTTACAGAATGATCTACCGTTACAGAATGATCTTCCGTTACAGAATGATCTACCGTTACAGAATGATCTTCAATTACAGAATGATCTACAGTTACAGAATGATCTACCGTTACAGAATGATCTACCGTTACAGAATGGTATTCCGTTACAGAATGATCTACCGTTACAGAATGATCTACCGTTACAGAATGGTATTTCGTTACAGAATGATCTTCCGTTACAGAATGATCTACCGTTACAGAATGATCTTCTGTTACATAATGATGTACCGTTACAGAATGATCTACCGTTACAGAATGATCTTCTGTTACATAATGATCTACCGTTACAGAATGATCTACCATTACAGAATGGTCTTCCGTTACAGAATGATCTTCCGCACACATGCATATGTACAATAAATACATTTGTGTCAAATGTGACTTCCTATGAGGTCTTGTTTTTTACTCTTTAATGACCTGTAATGGAACAGAAAGTGATGCCAGCGGTTGATGTAACATGGAACTGACTGTTGTGGCAACACCAGTTGTGGTTGATATTACCATCATGTTGTTATGTAAGTGCCTAGTACTTGGCCTTCGCACGTGGCACAAGTTTTTTGCTTTCAACTGGAAAAGTTGGAATGCCACATCATACTTAACTTTTACCTCTAATTAAGTCACAAGCTGACCTCATTGAGCAGGGGATAGGGAAACATAGAACATATTAGATAATTACTGACTGGAAGCATAATGGGAATGTAGTAACATTGTAAGTGATTGGCTGTATTTGTGTTTAGCACCTTAACTATGCCATGTGTATTTGTTCAGCTTTTGTTCCAGAAAGGGATACAGTGGCTGTAGACGCTAAGGGAAATGTTATTAATTGCATATTAAAAAGTAATTTGACAGGCTTATGAACAAGAGTTGCGTGTCACAGACCTCCCTTCATAATAGTCTATTTTTACCTCTGTTCTGCTCTGTTTGGTCAGCACACCTTTTCTAATCAAAGTGTTTTCGACACAATTAAAGCTCAATTAAAACAGCTGAAAAAACAGTAAGGATGAAGAGATACACCCCCCCGTAGAAACCTTATGGAAACCTTATTATATTGTATCACGCTGGAGACGCCAAGCGTTAAAACACTGCGTGGCTTTGAAACAATACACAAGGAAGAAAACAGTTTAGTTTTGAGTTGCAGTGACTGTGCTCTACTCTATACAGGCACAGTCACTGCAACTCAAAACTAAACTGTGACAAGCCAAAGGGAAGATTGTGATTTTCTATGAATAATGTTGATCTTATCCAGAAGATTGGTGGGACTAAGGGCCAAAGCAGAAAATGCTGACGAGGGTGATTCTGATTTCATTCCGCCCCTTTTGTTGTGGAAGTAAGCAGTGGAATAGTAGAATCTGGCTATCATGAGAAGGAATTAATGGGAATTAGCACAGGCTTTATTCAAACTGACAAGGGGCTCTGCTTCTAACAATATGAGGTAATTGTCCATAAAGTGGACTCTTCACTTCATCTGTCACTAGTAATAAAAAAAAAATCTATGCCGAGCCTGGTAAGTGTGTGATGGTGAAACTGCAGAGTACGAGAAGCAAAACGAACTGTTGAGCTTACAGGCATAACTCAGTCTGCAGAAAGGTGAGGTCAGAAAACACTGCTTGACCCTACAGACGAGCCAGTATGCACATGATGAACGGAATTAAGCGCCGCAGGGCTGGAAGCATTTTATGGAGGGAAGGGGATTTTTACCCCAAATGTCTTGTTAAAAACCTTCTACATATAGTATTACGAAAATATAACCCATCTGCTTAACCAGTAACACTGGTGCTTTGCTAAAGCACTGAAGTACTGTAGCTAGCACCACTCTCCCTTGACACATGACATGAGTCATGCTAATTACCGATGCTTCATTTCCTGCAGATGTGCCATTCCTCAAGCAGCTTTCCCACCTTCACACTCTGGCCTCAGTATTTGTGGAGAGCAAGAGGTCTTTAGGTATCGCCTGGCTAACAACCCATGTTAAGTCAAATCAAATCAAATCAAGCATTATTTATACAGTACAATACACTACAGTACACTTGTTCAGTAGATAATGCGGAATTCAGATGAACAAAAGGACTTGAGTTCCTGTGTGTTGTTATGATTACACCACGACTCGTTAATCATAAGGCATACACCTCCGCTCTTCTTCTTACCAGAGAGATTTTTTTTGTCGGCGCAATGCGTGAAGAAACCAGGTGGCTATACCGACTTTGATAACGTATCCCAAGTGAGCCATGTTTCCGTGAAACAGAGAATGTTATAATCTCTGATGTCTCTCTGGAAGGCAACCATTGCGCATATTTCGTCTACCTTGTTGTCAAGAGACTGGACATTGGCGAGTAGTATACTCGGGAGCGGTGGGCAATGTGCACGTCTATGGAGCCTGACCAGAAGACCACTCCGTCTGCCCCTTCTGCGGCGCCGTTGTTTAGGGTCGCCTGCTGGGATCCGATCCATTGTCCTGGGTGGTGGACCAAACAGAGGATCCGCTTCGGGAAAGTCATTCCTCCCGGCTGTATGTAATAAGACTTAAGATTTCCTGGGGTACCAGTGTAAGAAGTAATACATAAAAAAACAAAAATACTGCATAGTTTCCGAAGAACGTGAAGCGAGGCGGCCATCTCTTTCTGCGCCGGAAGTACTTCATACTCTGTCTGCGCCCGAAGTACTTCATAGTACTGCTTGCTTGTGGTGCCCCTTGCTTAGTGGTGTTGCAGACTCTGGGGCATTTCAGAACAGTTGTGTATATACTTAGATCATGTGACAGATCATGTGACACTAAGATTGCACACAGGTGGAGTTTATTTAACTAATTATGTGACTTCAGAAGGTAATTGGTTGCATCAGATCTTATTTAGGAGCTTCGTAGTAAAGGGGGTGAATACATATGTACACACAACTTTACCGTGTTTTAATTGTTTTGAATTTCGCTTCACCAGTTTGGACTATTTTGTGTATGTCCATTATATTGTGTATGTCCATTATCCAAACAAAAATCTATTTAAATTACCGGTTGTAATGCAACAAAATAGGGAAAACGCCAAGGGGAGTGAATACTTTTGCAAGGCACTGTATATCCATATTTCCTTTGCGTGGTAGGCTACAGCACATACTGTCTCATCAAACTTCTCATCAGGTCTTTCTTGACTGATACCCACCCTAATGTCTTATCTTATCTCTGAATAATACTGCAATCTCATCACATTTAGAAGTGGAGGAAAGTTCACATAGGTTTGCAGGGATAGGATTTATCAGGCCATCAATTGTCGCGAAATGCACTCTCAAATTATTATTAGTGATAAAGTTAGGAAAATGTCTAATTGTCTTGTTATATATGCCATGTTGCTCTCTCAGAATATCATAATGGCCCTGCAACTTTCTCCACTTACGCTCTGCCTTTCTGCAAATTCTCTTTAATTTATTTGTTTTCCTCACTCATCCAAGGGGCTCTCCAGTTTGGATGTGGCCTTTTTCAACTTTACTGGAGCTATGGCATCAATGGTTGCCCTTAATTTGCTATTAAAGTTATCAACTAAATCATCACAAGAGGAAGGCAGAATAAATGGTGGAGTATTGTTCATACACTCAATAAACTCTGTAGCAACTTCAGAGGTAGGATAGTGTTTCTTAATAATGTATTCAGTATTACCCTGACATATGGGCAACTACGTAGTAAAATCACCAGAGTGGTGATCAGATAAAGCTACATCAAAAATAGAGGATACGTCAATAGAATTCCCCTTGGTAATAACCACGTCCAGAGTATGGCCGTGGTTATGGATGGGCCCAGTAACATGTTAGATAAAGTCCATAGAGCTCAAAAGATCCATAAATTCAATGGCCTTGGAGTCAGTCTCTTTTTCAACATGAATATTAAAATCGCCAAACACAATGAATTTATCATAGTTCTCAAGGAAAATATACAATAGTTCAGAGGGATTAGTAAAGAAAGTGGGGCAGTGCTTTGGTGGCCTATACAGGGTTATAGGCAGCACTGGTGGCTGACATTTAAACAGTATAGCATGATGCTCAAAATACCCAAAGTCACCAAGTGCTACAGTATGTCCTTACAGCTGAGAGCATTAGTAAAAATAGAGGCTGTCCCCCCACCCTTTCCCTTTTCTGATAGAGTATGAAAAGCTGTAGTCCGGGATGGAAGATTCAATAAGTGCGGCACTACAGTCTGAAGACAGCCATGTTTCAGTGAGAAACATGCAATCAACTTTGCACTCGGTTTTGAGGTCATTCATGAGAAAGGTTTTACTAATGATTGTTCTTACATTTAAAAGTTCCATATTCTGCCTCGAGGTAGCCAATGGAATAACAACCAAATTGCATATTAACGTTACAACCACGTTTTCTGAGTCTCCAATCTATCAGAATGGTAGGAGGTGACAGTTTGTAAAACCTAACTAGAAGGCAGAGTTAGAAGAACATAAATTAGGTTATTCACACTAACCATAGTGCCATTTCTAGGGGAGCTGATATGCTTTTCAAGTCCTCTGTTGCTTATTCTGACAGGGAGGACTGGAGCACTACCAGACCCTGTCTGTCAGTCTCTAAAATGGTTTGCGATGTTGCTGGAAAAAATCCTGGAACCGCTGTGGTTAGAGTGCTGGTTGCTTCCCACAGCAAATCAAAGTTGTCACAAAAAGAGACATTCCTGTCCTTGCAAAGTTTCTTGAGGTACTTGGTTAGGCCAACGAGTCAGCTGAAACGTTCTGAACCCCTTTGGTAGCATGGGAGGAGATAATTATTCTCTTCCCTCTGCTAGCAATGGTCAGTTCCTCAGATCGCCTAAAACTATCAAGGCTCAGGAGAACACCCAGATGCAGACAGTTTTGAAGTAACAACAGTTTATTACAGAAACAGGGGGCAGGCAAACAACAGGTCAAGGGCTGAGCTCAGTAATCCAGAGCGGAGTCCAAAAGGTACAGAACGGCAGGCCGGCTCAGGGTCAAGGTCAGGGCAGGCAGGCTCAGGGCAGGCAGAATGGTCAAAACTGGGAAAGCTGGAAAGCAGGAACTAGAGAAAGACAGGAGCACGGGAAAAACACTGGTAGGCTTGACCAAACAAAACAAACTATCAACAGACAAACAGAGAACACATGTATAAGTACACTGGGGATAATGGGGAAGATGGGTGACACCTGGAGAGGGGTGGAGACAAGCACAAAGACAGTTGAAACATGTCAGAGTATGACAAAAACGAAAGTCGTTAAAAACTATGTGAGTGACAATGGTGTCAACATTGGAGTAGTTGGCCAGAACCATGGGCAGGAGAGAGTTGATGTCATGGACACAGGCTCCTGGGTGACAGTGTAGGCAGGCCAAAACCTCTCACCATCAAGCTACCCATAATGAAGGTGATAGTGATGGAATCCGATGGGCCAGCGACCTGCTGTACTGTGTGGAAGGGTGTCACTGGGCGGCCACCAGTTGTTGGTATCCACTCGGGATCCGTGCTTTCTCCCGGGGCTGGTAGGTCTGTCTCAAGCGGGGCAAAGCTGTTTGATAGCTGGATCGGATCTCCTAGAATTGATTGGTGGCCAGACTTCCTCCCCGATCTCCTACGCCTGTATCCAATCTCCCATGGGGCCGCGGAGTTGAGCTGAACATCTGTCCGTAGTATTGGGACAGATCAACGCCGCCCGAGTCATCGACAGCTTTGCTATAGGAGGTTCGGTTTGCCTGGATTACAGCAAGGTTGGTGTACTTAGAAAGCAGGTTTTCCTTTTCTCGCAGCCGGGATAACAGCCAGAGGATCTGTTCCCTAAGATGGTGGTAAATTTAGGGGCAGACAAATCCCTGTGCATTTTCCAGTTCCAACTCATCTTCATCTTGTGTGGACATCATCTCACACCTGAAGCATTTGTGCCCAACCGTGGATAAAAAACACTTTGGGCTAGCACTGTTAGCATTAGCCTGTTCCATTTTCATGATGGCTAGCAGCTAACTGCTACTTAACAGGAATCTGGGATAAAAACTTGCGGTCCCAGCCGTAAAAAGGCTGACCGCTTTGTGGAATCTGTAGAAATACAAAAAAAAAAAATTCTATGATTCAAAATGATATAATGATTTAATAAAAGCAACAAGTTGAGGCTCTGATGAAATCTGTCGCATCACACTCCGAAAGAGAGCTTTTTGTAAGAGAGTCTGATTGGAGGTTGTGGTTATTACATCACATACTGTTATCTGTCTTTTCTTCTTTTCCATTTCAATGTATTTCCATACCCTTGAAGCCATCAGGGATCTTCACAGCCTTGGTGTCCGTATTAGGTACCTTGTAAAGTCTTGTCAAAATTCCTTGGCGTGGTGATGTTGGAAACATTTCCATTTTGAATGTGTTTTGCTTGCGCGTGTTAGTTTATTTGTTAGGGAGGGAATGTAAGTGGTGTCTGTGTACGTATTGTATGTATGTATGTGTGTTGGTGAGGCAGGTAAATTAGAGATTCCACGTGAGGTTCGTGGGGTTAACCTCTGAATAATTGCTCAGCTGCAGGGCCGTCAGTTGTGGTGACAGCACGCTACTGCTATTTTGCAGCTGCTCTCTTTATCATCACCAATATGATACAATTCAATTGGCCTTCCACCCACATACCAGAGCACTTAAAGTAGTTATATTTTCTCAGGCTTCGTATACTGTCAAAACAACACACATGGGAGAATTGTGTCTCTTATGTATTTCGAATCCAAACAATATTAGGTTAGGAACAGGCTTGAAACAATGCACTTGTGAGCTACACAGCAGGGTTGCGTTGAGGTCTGAGAGAATGCAGTGTGGATGGCACATGAAAAAAGAGCTAAGGGCATCCATAGCCTGACAAGCCCCTGAGACATTACCCAGATTCAAAAAGAAGCCCTCTCTATTTCTCCTCACCTCGTCTGTTATTTTAATATGAGGGTTTTATCATTTCACCAGATGGACATATTTGTGCTTCTGCAACAATGCTTCTGTTGCTTTTCCTAAGAGCACCATTGACATCATAGATAATTGGAATTGATCAGCCATGCTTTCCCTTAAATGTGGGATGCAGGGTGCCAGTGCAGGCAGGCTCCACAACCTCTGGGCATGCAGCCAGCCAGGCAGGACACAGGCCACGGCTGCCCTGGAGAAACGCCAGGCCCCTAGTCTCCTGTTGGCCAGCCCAGAGCAGGAACCCCACAACTTGGCAAGTTCTCCAAACACACATATAGACATACAGTAGAAAGACACACACACACACACACACACACACACATACACACACACACACACACACACACACACACACACACACACACACACACACACACACACACACACACACACACACACACACACACACACACACACACACACACACACACACACACACACACAGTACAAAGACACACACAGTACAAAGACACGCACACACACACACACACACAGACACACACACAGTACAAAGACACACATAAAGTACAAAGACAGACACCCAGTACAAAGATAAAGACACACACACACCCACACACACACACACACACACACACACACACACACACACAGTACAAAGACACACACAGTACAAAGACACGCACACACACACACACACACACAGACACACACACAGTACAAAGACACACATAAAGTACAAAGACAGACACCCAGTACAAAGATAAAGACACACACGCACCCCCCCCCCCCCCCCCCCCCCCACACACACACACACACACACACACACACACACACAGAGCACAAAGACACACACACACACACACATACACATACACACACACACACAGAGCACAAAGACACACACACACACACACACACACACACACATACATATTCAATAGGAAGAAACACTCATCCAAAACGGTGAAAAGGCATGGGGGTGTGGGGTGGGGGGTGGTCGGGGGCTGAAATGTTGGCCGGAATTACTTCGTAACTTAATGATGGATTTGTCCTCCTCTGTGGTGAGTTGAATGTTTGCAGGAAATGCGTCTCCACCAGACGTCTATGGGGGAAAAAAAGAGACAGAGGCAGGTTTCCCCTGAGAAGCTCCTGGATATAATGGTTTTCTCTGGCAATGGTGAAGAGAACAGAGGTCTAGAGATGAGAAGAGGAGAGGAAAAGAGAGGGGGGGGGGGGTAGAAAGAACAGCCTTATTCGCTGCATGTAATCTTACTATTTGTTCTCATAAAAGAGCTTTAGGCCTGTGGAGCAAGCAGGAGAGAAGACATTTTCGCTTTCTCCTCCCGAGTGACACTTGAATAGCCCTGTAGCATTCAGGGGTTGCAGGTGAAACAATTGATTTCATGGTATCTTCTGTGACGAGACCAACCATTGTCTTAGCGTGGGGGTCCAGAAGAGGCCATGCGACAGATTGCCATCCTTGAGTTTATTCGGAACTGTTTTACAAATTCGCCGGAGAAGACACAGAAAGAAAGGTTGTTTTAAATTGGTCTCGTGTGGTATTCCCCTCAGAATTTGTTCCTCTCATGGGTCAATTTCAATAGGTTAATGAACCCCCACCCCGCTTGACATTTGAAAGTATCTGAGTGTACCAAATGAAGCTTGAGCACTGAGCGAGTGCTGGATGAACTTTTGAACCCGTTACCTCGCCATTCTCCTCAGCGGCTGGATGTGAACTCTCACTGCCTTTGTGTGCTTTGCTGAAGACGTAATCTGTGAGGTTGGACTTTCACTGAACTTTTCTCATTATCCTAATGCCATTCCCCCTCTCCCACTCCCCCTTCCACCACCACTGTTGCCTTCTCCTTCCCAGACAATCCATACCACACCACAAGCATCTCGAAAGGAACATGGAGAGCTGCAGTTACCCCATGTGGAGCCAAGTCCAGATCAAAACCACATCCACACAAACAGGCTAGCTCAGCACCAACGCACAGGGAAGAACACAGAAGCACATGGAAGAACACAGACGCACTGGGAGGAACACAGACGCACTGAGAGGAACACCGACGCACATGGAAGAACACAGACGCACAGGGAAGAACACAGAAGCACTGGGAGGAACACAGACGCACATGGAAGAACACAGACGCACAGGGTAGAACACAGACGCACTGAGAGGAACACAGACGCACATGGAAGAACACAGACGCACAGGGAAGAACACAGACGCACTGAGAGGAACACAGACGCACTGGGAAGAACACAGACGCACAGGGAAGAACACAGACGCACTGAGAGGAACACAGACGCACATGGAAGAACACAGACGCACAGGGAAGAACACAGACGCACTGAGAGGAACACAGACGCACATGGAAGAACACAGACGCACAGGGAAGAACACAGAAGCACTGGGAGGAACACAGACGCACATGGAAGAACACAGACGAACAGGGAGGAACACAGATGCACTGGGAAGAACACAAACGCACAGGGAAGAACACAGACGCACTGGGAAGAACACAGACGCACAGGGAAGAACACAGACGCCCTGGGAAGAACACAGACACACAGGGAAGAACACAGACGCACTGGGAAGAAAACAGACGCACTGGGAGGAACACAGACGCACATGGAAGAACACAGACGCACAGGGAAGAACACAGACGCACATGGAAGAACACAGACGAACAGGGAGGAACACAGACACACTGGGAGGAACACAGACGCACTGGGAAGAACAGAGACGCACAGGGAAGAACAGAGGTGCACATGGAAGAACACAGACGAACAGGGAAGAACACAAACACACATGGAAGAACACAGATAAACAGGGAGGAACACAGACGCACTGGGAAGAACATAGACGCACAGGGAAGAACACAGACGCACAGAGAGGAACACAGACACACATGGAAGAACACAGACGAACAGGGAGGAACGCAGACGCACATGGAAGAACACAGACGAACAGGGCGGAACACAGACGCACAAGGAAGAACACAGATGCACTGGGAGGAACACAGACACACATGGAAGAACACAGACGAACAGGGGATAACACAGACGCACACACATGCATGTACATGCACACAGACAGGCACACATGCACACATACACACAAACGGTGAAGCATACAAACGTACACACACAACAGGAGATAGGTGGGTGACTCACATATAGTGAAGCAGAGTACACAGTGCGTGCCTCTATGATGATGATCTAGGGTAACCATCACATAGAGTATTACATTTTAACGACAACCTGATGCAGGATTAGGATGGAATAAGTAACACTAAGATTCCACCGACTTGGGTTTCAAGTCTTGCCCAAACACCTGGGCCTGTATATTAGGCACCAAGAAGCAGCTGGGAGATTTTGGTTTAGAAACTGATTAGACGCTTGGCTCTTAACTCCAGAATGCTGCCATCACGCTGCAAAGTTTCAGGGTGGAAACTGAGATGGTTCTGGAGTCATTACCCTCACTAAATGGGTTCAAATGTTTCCCTATGCAATGGGATGCCTCAACTAGCCCTTCCTGATATACTGGGGCACTTTTAAGTCATCACGCCAACCTTTTTGCTGTTGAGTAGATGCTTTGTGAGCTGACTATTCATCCATTTCATTATTGACTAATGTTATTGAAGAACTTGATCTGTATGTGTTCAGGTATCTTCCAAAGCTTGTAAAAAAAAAAATATTGCATTGTAGTCAGCCTGGAACGAGGCCATAAAATGACATGCAGCGATTAACATTTCTCATTTTCTACTACAGGTGTATGATTGAAATTTAGCTCTACAACAAATATTTAGAAACAAGTTACAATGCGATATCAACATGATCAAACACAAGTTAACCCTTAGCTACAAATAAACATTGTCAACTGAGAAACTGTATGGCTAAAACCAAACCTGTAACCAGATCAAAAACACATGTGATCCAGAACCCTATTTCACCTGTCACCTAACAAGAAGACAAAGATGCGTGTGTGCCCAGTTTAGACCCGAGATACTGCTCTGACAATTGAATAATGTACACGTAACTGCCAAAATAATGGAAACACTTGAGTGACTGAAGTATACCAAGTATATTAAAAGCAGGTGCTTCCACATAGGTGTTTTTCCTGAGTTAATTAATCAATTAACATCCCATCACCCCATGCTTAGGGTCATGTATAAAAATACTGGGCAGGCCATTATTTTAGCTACCATGAATATGCCCTCATAGTATGACAACGCCCCCATCCACAGAGCACGAGTTTTCACTGAATGGTTTGATGAGCATGAAAACGATGTAAACCATATGTCATGGCCGTCTCAGTCACCAGATCTCAACCCAGTTGAACACTAATGGGAGATTCTGGAGTGGTGTCTGAGACACCGTTTTCCACCACCATCAACACAGACGAACAGGGAGGAATGAGCATGGCCGTCTCAGTCACCAGATCTCAACCCAGTTGAACACTAATGGGAGATTCTGGAGTGGTGTCTGAGACAGCGTTTTCCACCACCATCAACACAGACGAACAGGGAGGAATGAGCATGGCCGTCTCAGTCACCAGATCTCAACCCAGTTGAACACTAATGGGAGATCCTGGAGTGGTGTCTGAGACAGCGTTTTCCACCACCATCAACACAGACGCACTGGGAAGAACACAGACGCACTGGGAAGAACACAGACGCACTGGGAGGAACACAGACGAACAGGGAGGAATGAGCATGGCCATCTCAGTCACCAGATCTCAACCCAATTGAACACTAATGGGAGATTCTGGAGCAGTGTCTGAGACACCGTTTTCCACCACCATCAACAAAACACACAAATGATGGAATTTTGCATGGAAGAATGGTATTGCATTGTAGAATCTATGCCAGGTGCTTAGAAGCTATTCAGTCTTGTGGTGGCCCTGTTAAGACACTGTATGTTGGTGTTTCTTTTACTTGGGCAGTTACTTGTAGGCTATGAGCAGCTATGTACAGTCTGCAATTTAGGGGAGATGTAGAACTAACAACAGTTTTGTACTGATCTCAGAGTAACCTTCCTTAAGAAAAAAAGAAAAACAGTAGTGATGAAGAACAACGTGAATGGCTATTCAGAAAACAAGTGTTCCTGGTTGCACATTTTATTTCCAAAGCTTGGAAGATGGAACAACATAAGTTGTATAATTGAAAGGTTTTTGTCTTGTGTTTCAATTGGTTTTATTTCAGTAGGAACGCAAATGTGTACATGTAGTCATACACCCACTGGGCACAGGACGTCAATTCAACGTCTATTCCACATTGGTTTAACGTATTTTCATAGAAATGACTTGGAACCAACATTGATTAAACCTGTGTGTGCCCATTGGGCGCATAAAGTATACAAGTACGATCCGTTTATTTGCACACAACAAATACATGTGGACTCATGAAGATGTATGACATCATCATAAAATCAAGCAATGTTAAAATGCTTCTAGCCCAGCTAACAATAGGCATATAGGTATCGCCGAACCGCTGTACAAAAAGGATTTGTCACTGAAAATGTTGTACATTCATAGAAAGTAAAACCAATACAAATAGTATCCAATTACTTTCCAATTGAATAGCCTAGTCATGTGTAAGGTCTTTGTTATTGCTGCATGTCATTTTATGGCCTCGTTCCAGGCTGACTACAATGCAGTAGTCAGATCTCACAAAACCTGGATAGATGTTAAACATATCGACTTACTGCATGAGATGATCTAGCAATATAAAAGACATGGTTACAATCAATCAATCAATCAATCAATCAATCAATCAATCAGACATTTAGGTCTATCTGAGGGTTGACTTGTTGCATATAGCATTTGTAGTGTCTGCATGTGTAAGCTGACAGGTTTCAAACCTGGGTCAAATAGAGACCTCAATATTGTCTTAGTCCACGAGTCACACGCATGCACACACCCTTAGCCCAGCTGACACGGCTCCTCATCAACAAGCGAGCCAATTGAGGCCAACATGACGTGGAGCCCTCCTCCCTCCTCTTCCCTGCTCTCCGCAGTAAAACAATTAAGCTGTTTACTGGGTGAGGGATATCCGTCGAGCTACCCCGCAAATTGGTCTCCAGTGAGGGGCCCATTCCCCGGCAGTGCGGCCGGACAGCTGGAGGTGCTGGCGGAAGCCGATGTGCTCGGACCATCTGGAAAAAGTAGCAGGATTCCAAGGCTGACGACGAGGTGAGGAAAAGTGCTTTCCCCTCTGCGCTTGCCGGAGCTGTGATTTGTACCGTGACGTTTTGCATGGAAGGAGCTGCTCTTTCTCACAGCAACCCTTTCTGACATCATTCACCTCCGATATATCTCTTTCTGTCTCTCTTTCTGTCTCTCTTTCTGTCTCTCTTTCTGTCTCTCTTTCTGTCTCTCTTTCTGTCTCTCTTTCTGTCTCACTTTCTGTCTCTCTTTGTCACATGTCAATGTGTGTTAAACAACACTACAGGTCACATTTTAACCCTTCCAAACAGGTACTCCCAATCACTGATATATGGGCATGTTTGTACCAGGTGTTCTAGAAAGCAGAAATATAGACAGGCTTGATCAGCAGTCCTACTTGAGATGATTTTAAACACAGGCCCTGGGTCTGTATCAACCCTCTTTGTCTCAACCCCAGAGGGTGACTCATTTTGGAAACCAGAAGCAGGGGCCCTCTCAACTCCCATCAGGATGAGATGGCGAGTGACGGGGCCAGGCTCAGAGGAGTTTAAGTGTGTGAAAATTGGGCAGCGATAACAGCTTTTGGGAATATGTCCACGAATTCCCTGTAAAAAAAATATAATAATAATAAAATAAATAAATGTGTAGCCAGGCACTGGTCTCTCAAACCCTAAACAGGGGCACATCATCCGTCATCCCACACTCTGCTCATGTAGCCATTGTCCAAAGGCATCGTTTCCTTTTTTTTTTATCTTATCTCTGACAGAAGACTGGAATGAAAGCATTATGTTAAAGGCCCAGTCGGTAATTTCAACATCCTAACCCCGTCACTTTGTTTGGTAGGATGGGGCTCTGGAAATCATTCTCAAATGAATAGACAGAGCCAGTGCCAGCATCTTCTATTATGTCCATTTTGATGGAACAATGGGTTTATTCACTGTTGTGTGTGTTTTTTTACGGGTTGTAATGATACTCTTGCTACTACTGCAGGTCACTAGAATGCCACTGTGCTGTTTTGAAATGTACATACCTTGTGGAAAATAGGCACCAGCGTACCACAAAATATACATTTTTTAACTACCATAACTTTTTAAATTGCGATTTAGAAACTAAATCAACAGTAACAGTTCCTTTTCTGTTAGCTTAATCCAAAACAAATGAAGACTGACGCATGAAGAATTTCCACTTCCTGTACTCAGTCCAATCAAAAGACATCCATCTCCATGGCCATGGCAGATGCAGCACAATGATGATGTCAAAGTATCAATCTGGGCTGGGTTTCCCCTATTCAGTCAGTGTCTGTTAGACCAGTAAGACCATAGAGGGACAAAAAAATGTATTTTCGGTGAGTATTGTATTACTGATCCACTATAGTAAGACACTATAGTATTTTATGTGATGAATCTTAATACCCTTGGGGGGTCAATGGATGTGGACCCACAATAAGTAAGACTGCATGATACACTGTGGGTCTGATTCAATTCGGGAAAAAAGTAGTTCCCCTGGACTTCCTTAGATTTCCTTCCCAACGCCTTCTAAACTTTCCTTGAAAACAGAGCTGGAGAGATCTTGGCACAGACCTCTACATATTTCCCTGAACACAGAGCTGGAGAGATCTTGGCACAGAACTCTACATATTTCCCTGAACACAGAGCTGGAGAGATCTTGGCACAGACCTCTACATATGTCCCTGAACACCGAGCTGGAGAGATCTTGGCACAAACCTCTACATATTTCCCTGAACACAGAGCTGGAGAGATCTTGGCACAGACCTCTACATATTTTCCTGAACATGGAGCTGGAGAGATCTTGGCACAGACCTCTACATAAGTCCCTGAACACAGAGCTGGAGAGATCTTGGCACAGACCTCTACATATGTCCCTGAACATAGCGCTGGAGAGATCTTGGCACAGACCACTACATATGTCCCTGAACACAGAGCTGGAGAGATCTTGGCACAGACCTCTACATATTTCCCTGAACACAGAGCTGGAGAGATCTTGACACAGACCTCTACATATTTCCCTGAACACAGAGCTGGAGAGATCTTGGCACAGACCTCTACATATGTCCCTGAACACAGAGCTGGAGAGATCTTGGCACAGACCTCTACATATGTCCCTGAACACAGAGCTGTAGAGATCTTGACACAGACCTCTACATATTTCCCTGAACACAGAGCTGGAGAGATCTTGGCACAAACCTCTATATATTTCCCTGAACACAGAGCTGGAGAGATCTTGGCACAGACCTCTACATATTTTCCTGAACATGGAGCTGGAGAGATATTGGCACATACCTCTACATATTTTCCTGAACACAGAGCTGGAGAGATCTTGGCACAGACCTCTACATATGTCCCTGTACACAGAGCTGGAGAGATCTTGGCACAGACCTCTACATATTTCCCT
Organism: Oncorhynchus mykiss; assembly: GCF_013265735.2. Lineage (NCBI taxonomy): Eukaryota > Metazoa > Chordata > Actinopteri > Salmoniformes > Salmonidae > Oncorhynchus > Oncorhynchus mykiss. The sequence goes on along the minus strand of NC_048567.1, from coordinate 76,168,468 downwards.
GAACACAGAGCTGGAGAGATCTTGGCACAGACCTCTACATATTTCCCTGAACACAGAGCTGGAGAGATCTTGGCACAGACCTCTACATATGTCCCTGAACACCGAGCTGGAGAGATCTTGGCACAAACCTCTACATATTTCCCTGAACACAGAGCTGGAGAGATCTTGGCACAGACCTCTACATATTTTCCTGAACATGGAGCTGGGGAGATCTTGGCACAGACCTCTACATATGTCCCTGTACACAGAGCTGGAGAGATCTTGGCACAGACCTCAACATATTTCCCTGAACACAGAGCTGGAGAGATCTTGGCACAGACCTCTACATATTTTCCTGAACACAGAGCTGGAGAGATATTGGCACAGACCTCTACATATTTCCCTGAACACAGAGCTGGAGAGATCTTGACACAGACCTCTACATATTTCCCTGAACACAGAGCTGGAGAGATCTTGGCACAGACCTCTACATATGTCCCTGAACACAGAGCTGGAGAGATCTTGGCACAGACCTCTACATATGTCCCTGAACACAGAGCTGTAGAGATCTTGACACAGACCTCTACATATTTCCCTGAACACAGAGCTGGAGAGATCTTGGCACAAACCTCTATATATTTCCCTGAACACAGAGCTGGAGAGATCTTGGCACAGACCTCTACATATTTTCCTGAACATGGAGCTGGAGAGATATTGGCACATACCTCTACATATTTTCCTGAACACAGAGCTGGAGAGATCTTGGCACAGACCTCTACATATGTCCCTGTACACAGAGCTGGAGAGATCTTGGCACAGACCTCTACATATTTCCCTGAACACAGAGCTGGAGAGATCTTGGCACAGACCTCTACATATTTCCCTGAACACAGAGCTGGAGAGATCTTGGCACAGACCTCTACATATTTTCCTGAACACAGAGCTGGAGAGATATTGGCACAGACCTCTACATATTTCCCTGAACACAGAGCTGGAGAGATCTTGGCACAGACCTCTACACATGTCCCTGAACACAGAGCTGGAGAGATCTTGGCACAGACCTCTACATATTTTCCTGAACACAGAGCTGGAGAGATCTTGGCACAGACCTCTACATATGTCCCTGTACACAGAGCTGGAGAGATCTTGGCACAGACCTCTACATATTTCCCTGAACACAGAGCTGGAGAGATCTTGGCACAGACCTCTACATATTTCCCTGAACACAGAGCTGGAGAGATCTTGGCACAGACCTCTACACATGTCCCTGAACACAGAGCTGGAGAGATCTTGGCACAGACCTCTACATATTTTCCTGAACACAGAGCTGGAGAGATCTTGGCACAGACCTCTACATATGTCCCTGTACACAGAGCTGGAGAGATCTTGGCACAGACCTCTACATATTTCCCTGAACACAGAGCTGGAGAGATCTTGGCACAGACCTCTACATATTTCCCTGAACACAGAGCTGGAGAGATCTTGGCACAGACCTCTACACATGTCCCTGAACACAGAGCTGGAGAGATCTTGGCACAGACCTCTACATATTTTCCTGAACACAGAGCTGGAGAGATCTTGGCACAGACCTCTACATATGTCCCTGTACACAGAGCTGGAGAGATCTTGGCACAGACCTCTACATATTTCCCTGAACACAGAGCTGGAGAGATCTTGGCACAGACCTCTACACATGTCCCTGAACACAGAGCTGGAGAGATCTTGGCACAGACCTCTACATATGTCCCTGAACACAGAGCTGGGGAGATCTTGGCACAGACCTCTACATATTTCCCTGAACACAGAGCTGGAGAGATCTTGGCACAGACCTCTACATATTTTCCTGAACACAGAGCTGGAGAGATATTGGCACAGACCTCTACATATGTCCCTGAACACAGAGCTGGAGAGATCTTGGCACAGACCTCTACATATGTCCCTGAACACAGAGCTGGGGAGATCTTGGCACAGACCTCTACATATTTCCCTGAACACAGAGCTGGAGAAATCTTGGCACAGACCTCTACATATTTCCCTGAACACAGAGCTGGAGAGATCTTGGCATAGACCTCTACATATTTCCCTGAACACAGAGCTGGAGAGATCTTGGCACAGACCTCTACATATGTCGCTGAACACAGAGCTGGAGAGATCTTGACACAGACCTCTACATATGTCCCTGAACACAGAGCTGGAGAGATCTTGGCACAAACCTCTACATATTTCCCTGAACACAGAGCTGGAGAGATCTTGGCACAGACCTCTACATATTTCCCTGAACACAGAGCTGGAGAGATCTTGGCACAGACCTCTACATATTTTCCTGAACACAGAGCTGGAGAGATATTGGCACAGACCTCTACATATGTCCCTGAACACAGAGCTGGAGAGATCTTGGCACAGACCTCTACATATGTCCCTGAACACAGAGCTGGAGAGATCTTGGCACAGACCTCTACATATGTCCCTGAACACAGAGCTGGAGAGATCTTGGCACAGACCTCTACATATTTCCCTGAACACAGAGCTGGAGAGATCTTGGCACAGACCTCTACATATGTCCCTGAACACAGAGCTGGAGAGATCTTTGCAAAGACCTCTACATATGTCCCTGAACACAGAGCTGGAGAGATCTTGGCACAGACCTCTACATATGTCCCTGAACACAGAGCTGGAGAGATCTTGGCACAGACCTCTACATATTTCCCTGAACACAGAGCTGGAGAGATCTTGGCACAGACCTCTACATATGTCCCTGAACACAGAGCTGGAGAGATCTTTGCAAAGACCTCTACATATGTCCCTGAACACAGAGCTGGAGAGATCTTGGCACAGACCTCTACATATGTCCCTGAACACAGAGCTGGAGAGATCTTGGCACAGACCTCTACATATGTCCCTGAACACAGAGCTGGAGAGATCTTGGCACAGACCTCTACATATTTCCCTGAACACAGAGCTGGAGAGATCTTGGCACATACCTCTACATATTTCCCTGAACACAGAGCTGGAGAGATCTTGGCACAGACCTCTACATATGTCCCTGAACACAGAGCTGGAGAGATCTTGGCATAGACCTCTACATATGTCCGTGAACACAGAGCTGGAGAGATCTTGACACAGACCTCTACATATTTTCCTGAACACAGAGCTGGAGAGATCTTGGCACAAACCTCTACATATTTCCCTGAACACAGAGCTGGAGAGATCTTGGCACAGACCTCTACATATTTCCCTGAACACAGAGCTGGAGAGATCTTGGCACAGACCTCTACATATGTCCCTGAACACAAAGCTGGAGAGATCTTGACACAGACCTCTACATATTTCCCTGAACACAGAGCTGGAGAGATCTTGACACAGACCTCTACATATTTCCCTGAACACAGAGCTGGAGAGATCTTGGCACAAACCTCTACATATTTCCCTGAACACAGAGCTGGAGAGATCTTGGCACAGACCTCTACATATTTTCCTGACATGGAGCTGGAGAGATATTGGCACAGACCTCTACATATTTTCCTGAACACAGAGCTGGAGAGATCTTGGCACAGACCTCTACATATGTCCCTGTACACAGAGCTGGAGAGATCTTGGCACAGACCTCTACATATTTCCCTGAACACAGAGCTGGAGAGATCTTGGCACAGACCTCTACATATTTCCCTGAACACAGAGCTGGGGAGATCTTGGCACAGACCTCTACATGTTTTCCTGAACACAGAGCTGGAAAGATATTGGCACAGACCTCTACATATGTCCCTGAACACAGAGCTGGAGAGATCTTGGCACAGACCTCTACATATGTCCCTGAACACAGAGCTGGAGAGATCTTGTCACAGACCTCTACATATGTCCCTGAACACAGAGCTGGAGAGATCTTGACACAGACCTCTACATATGTCCCTGAACACAGAGCTGGAGAGATCTTGACACAGACCTCTACATTTGTCCCTGAACACAGAGCTGGAGAGATCTTGACACAGACCTCTACATATGTCCCTGAACACAGAGCTGGAGAGATCTTGGCACAGACCTCTACATATGTCCCTGAACACAGAGCTGGAGAGATCTTGGCCCTGGACCTCTATATATTTCCTTGAACACAGAGCTGGAGAGATCTTGGCACGGAGTTTATTTTAATCAGAAACTTCTGACTCTATTTAATTAAGTTGGACCGAGAAGAGAGATTTTGCAAGAGTGTACTGCAATGAAGCCTTGCCAGTTTTGGTATTACAGTAATCCATTAAAAAGTGCTGCAGAATTAGTGTAGTTGGGCGGAATTACAAGAGATGAAGAATTTAGTTAAGACGTACCCGCTAATTAAGACTATTCTTGAAACTTGGAAGTTAACACTTGTTTTGAGAAACAAGTGTATTGGAGTACTTTGACAATTAGATGCTCTGGATATAGGCAAAGCTTATTGAGGATGCTCCTATCATTCAAACCTCAACTGTGTTTTTTGTGGGACAATTTTATTTGTAGTTTATACTGAAGAGAAAAGAGAAAAGGAGCTTTCCTGTCAATCACAATGCAACCGTCAGCTGACTAAGGGAGACCTAAGTCTCGGAAAAAACTTGCCATTCAGAAGAACTTCATGTATGTTCCAAAGTTGGAAACGGGTCTACAGTATAATGTACAGAGGATGTTAGAGGACAGATTATCCCAGGACAGATTATCCCAGGACAGATTATCCCAGGGATTATGCTTATCCTGGGGCAAGGAGGAACTCTTTGTCCTAAGATTTTAGTGCAGTGGGCTAAATCAGGGTCACACAGAGTGTTTAATGGAAGTCTGAAACAAATTTACTTTGAGAAAAAAGTATACACCTCACACATATGGTTATGAATTTAAAAAAGAAGAGACCTGTACCATGTCAGATATAGAGTTGAAATGTATTAGATTTTGAGTTTGCATCCCAATATTACACTTTATATACATTACAGAAGACCGAAATATAACAAAACCGTTTGACATAGAAACACAGAATTTTCTGCAGTTTTTCATTTAGATCATTTTTAATAATTATGAAATTATGAAAAATATGAATAACATTCCACCGTAAGGCTACTAGAATGTGATTTGGTCATTTGACTGCAGGAAGTGTAGGCCTATAGCTAGAGCTGTATATTATGATTGGTTGACTTTTTGTATTTGGCTAAGATTGGTAATACACTCAGAAAAAAGAGTCCCAAAATGGTTATTTGGCTGTCCCCATAGGATAACCTTTTTTGGTTACAGGTTCCACGTAGAACACTCTGTGGAAAGGGATAACTACATACAGAACAGAATAGCCTCAATTCGTTGGGGCATGGACTCAACAAGGTGTCGAAAGCGTTCCATAGGGATGCTGGCCCATGTTGACATCAATGCTTCCCACAGTTGTGTCAAGTTGGCTGGATGTCCTTTGGGTGGTGGACCATTCTTGATACACACAGGAAACTATTGAGAGTGAAAAACCCGTTGCAGTTCTTGAAACAAACCAATGTGCCTGGCACCTACTGTACTACCACACCCCGTTCAAAGGGACATATTTTGTCTTGCCCATTCACCCTCTGAATGACAAACATACACAATCCTTGTCTCAATTGTTTCAAGGCTTTAAAATCCTTCTTTAACCCGTCTCCTCCCATTCATCTACACTGGCTGAAGTGGATTTAACAAGTGACATCCATAAGGTAGTGTAGCTTTCACCTGGATTCACCTGGTCAGTCTATGTCATGGAAAGAGAAGGTGTTCATAATGTTTTGTACACTCAGTTTATGTCAGGGATAGGGCCTAACTACTCTATGCATGAATAACTATTTTGGGAAAAATGGAACATACTGAAATTTAGGGTTAATGTTATGATATTGAGAATCAATGGTGTGAGGTAGGTTGAAACAATCATAATATTGACTTGTTTATTATAAATATACTTTAAATTAAGAAACCTAAAGGTCCAATGCAGCAGTTTTTATCTCAATATCAAATCATTTCTGTATAATAATGACGTATCTTACTGTGATTGTTTTCAATTGAAATAGTCAAAAATAAACAAAAATTGCTTCTTAGCAAATGGCAATTGTTCAAGCAAGATTTTTCTTAGGACTGTCTGGGTCTATGAAACAATTTACAGCCTGGTGTTGACACCAGGCAGGCCAAAACTCCATCCCACCAAAACATGCTGAAATTTCTGGCAGTATTTTCAAACAACTCCTACACTACAATGGCATTATCATAATTTCACAGCATTATTCCAACCTTATTTGGAAGTATTTATAAAACACAGTAAAGTCACGTTTTCGACTGCACTGGGCCTTTAATTGTTGTCTGTATAATACTGCCCTCTGCAAAAGTCATTAGCCAGCAACAGCCATGAGTGTACCTACAGTCATAAAAACATAGTAGAAAGGAAGGGCTTATTGTAATACCAGATTAATGGTATGTTATGATAATATAGCCAATTATCAACACTAATTAGACGCAAAGACCCCGGAGGGAGTGGTTGGCAACAGTCTGCTGCTGGGCCGAGACTGCTTCCTCTGTCACCACAGCAACAAGTAAGCAAAGCTGTCCTTCATTTCAGAAGTCCACACTGTTATGGTTCCCTGTCAAACGAGAGACCTTACATACTCCAGTCTTTTATTGACTACCTGTCTTTTATTCATTGACAAGTACCTGTATGTTTAAACATATTGCATTTTTAGAAACAAAAGTTAGGTCATTAAATAATGCTAAATATCTTAAAGTATACAGTATGTTATCTACTCCCACGGTTGAATTTTTCGAAGAACTTTACATGGAAGTTTAAATGTCTTTTTAAGTGGTTGTGGTGTAATTGCATATCATAAAGTGAAATGTTTGCTTTAGAGCGAATGTATTTTAATGTCGAAGGCAACAAAGTGATATTCTGAGCTCAACTGGAAACCAGGAATGGAAACCACTTGTATCTGTAAGACATTCCTTTTGCTCAGTGGTGTACCATTTTGTTGGTTTGTGACCTGACTATATTATGTTGTTAAGGATTATCTTGTCTGTCTACGTAATTTAGAAATTGTCGTATAGCTTCACAGCCCTATTTTTCCAGTGTTGTAAGCAGTTCCCTCTCTTCTGCAGTGATGTAAACCGTTCCCTCTCTTCTGCAGTGATATAAGCAGTTCCCTCTCTTCTGCAGTGATGTAAGCAGTTCCCTCTCTTCTGCAGTGATGTAAGCAGTTCCCTCTCTTCTGCAGTGATGTAAGCAGTTCCCTCTCTTCTGCAGTGATGTAAGCAGTTCCCTCTCTTCTCCAGTGATGTAAGCAGTTCCCTCTCTTCTCCAGTGATGTAAGCAGTTCCCTCTCTTCTGCAGTGATGTAAGCAGTTCCCTCTCTTCTGCAGTGATGTAAGCAGTTCCCTCTCTTCTGGAGGGAATTTCTTCTGAGACTTTTTAAGGCTATTCCTGAGTCAAATTGTGCTTCATATATACTCTGTAAAAATGTAAATTGTCATGTAGGGTTAAGTAAAATACTAAATGCAAATGAAATGCCACATGCAGGCATAGCACAGTACATAACATACACTTCCATGTGTAGTATTTCAATGTTTTTATGAATAAGCAATTTAAATATGCAAATCAAGTGTGTATTTTTTGTAATTTGTGCTATACCATTATTATGCTTTAAAGCCATCATTCCTTGCCTGTCGTACCTCAACTTTGGAGTTCATCTACTTTATACCAATGGATCTATCGAGTGCTGGAGATTTCAAGTTGAAGATTCTTAGGCTGAGTCATCGTTTCCACATGTACAGTAATTGATCCCCCTTCCCAGCAAGGAGTGCTGTACAAGCACCTTCTCATTATGTGGGTTGACTATCTTCACACGCTGACGAGCAGTGCAGGTAATTGAACCACCATCCTGTTTATATGGAGTTTCAAACAAAGTTGGGTGAGGGATTTGCAGACCTCGTGCAATCAATCACAGGTTAATGTGGTTTCGGCTCTTACCATCACTTTTATTCTGTCTTCAGTCACCTTTTCACCTTTCCCTCTGCTCCTTCCCCCATCTTCTATGTACACCATGCTAGCAGTCAACAGAAAGTCATTAAAATCACATTTCCTAAGAATGCCTTGTGCATAAAGTCAATACTACATAATTGGTTACAAATGCAGGATATGAAGTGCCTAATATAGGTGTCAATTGAAAAGTGTGTCAAAAAAGGTTGTATGACTTAAGAAATTAGATGCAGCAGAATTTCCCTTTCCTCAATGAATGTTCTGCATTTCTGAACCAAGGCCTTTGCTTGCACCCTATCGAATTGCCATCAAAACCAAAAAAGGTTACTGGTATGATAAAAAAGGTATTGTATCAGACCCATGCTGGTTTTATGTTTTTATCTCATAATATGTACAGTGCCTTGCAAAACTATTCACCCCCCTTGGCGTTTTCCCTGTTTTGTTGCATTACAGCCTATAATTTAAATTGATTTTCATTTGGATTTCATGTAATGGACATACACAAAACAGTCCAAACTGGTGAAGTGAAATTAAAAAATATAACTTGTTTAAAAAAATATATAATGGAAAAAGTGGTGCGTGCATATATATGTATTCACCCCCTTTGCTATGAAGCCCCTAAATAAGATCTGGTGCAACCAATTACAATCAGAAGTTACATAATTAGATAAATAAGATTAGATAAATAAGGTCCACCTGTGTGCAATCTAAGTGTCACATGATCTCAGTATATACACCTGTTCTTAAAAGCCCCAGAGTCTGCAACACCACTAAGCAAGGGGCACCACCGAGCAAGCGGCACTATGGAGCTCTCCAAACAGGTCAGGGATAAAGTTGTGGACAAGTACAGATCAGGGTTGGTTATTAAAAAATATGTGAAACTTTGAACATCCCACGGAGCACCATTAAATCCATTATTAAAAATGGAAAGAATATGGCACCACAACAAACCTGCTAAGAGAGGGCCGCCAACTCACGGACCAGGCAAGGAGGACATTAAGCAACAAAGAGACCAAAGATAACCCTGAAGGAGCTGCAAGCTCCAGAGCTGAGATTGGAGTATCTGTCCATAGGACCACTTTAAGCCGTACACTCCACAGAGCTGGGCTTTACGGAAGAGTGGCCTGAAAAAAATAGGCAAACATGTTTGGTGTTCACCAAAAGGCACGTGGCAGACTCCCCAAACACATGAAAGAAGGAACTCTGGTTAGATGAGACAAAAATGTAGCTTTTTGGCCATCAAGGTAAATGCTATGTCTGGCGCAAACCCAACACCTCTCATCACCCCGAGAACACCATCCCCACAGTGAAGGATGGTGTGGTAGCATCATGCCGTGGGGGTGTTTTCCATTGGCAGGGACTGGGAAACTGGTCAGAATTGAAGGAATGATGGATGGTGCTAAATACAGGGAAATTATTGTGGGAAACCTGTTTCAGTCCTCCAGAGATTTGAGACTGGGTGGAGGTTCACCTTCCAGCAGGACAATGACTCCAAGCATACCCAAGCATACTGCTAAAGCAACATTCGAGTGGTTTAAGGGGAAACATTTAAATGTCTTGGAATGGCCTAGTCAAAGCCCAGACCTCAATCTAATTGAGAATCTGTGGTATGACTTAAAGATTTCTGTACATCAGTGGAACCCATCCAACTTGAAGGAGCTGGAGCATTTTTGTCTTGAAGAATGGACAAAAATCCCAGTCGCTAGATCTGCCAATCTATAGAGACATACCCCAAGAGACTTGCAGCTGTAATTACTGCAAAAGGTGGCTCTCCAAAGTATGACTTTGGGGGGTGAATAGTTATGCACGCTCAAGTTTTCTGTTTTTAAGTCTTATTTCTTGTTTGTCTCACAATTAAAAATATTTTGCACCTTCAAAGTGGTAGGCATGTTGTGTAAATCAAATGATACAAACCCCCCATAAATCAATTTTAATTCCAGGTTGTAAGAAAACAAAATAGGAAAAATGCCAAGGGGGTGAATACTTTCACAAGCCACTGTAAATGGTCAGATAACACCTGGAAACACCTCTCTCCTCCTGCACTATGAGGACTGATGGAAACACCCCTCTCCTCCTGCACTATGAGGACTGATGGAAACACCCCTCTCCTCCTGCACTATGAGGACTGATGGAAACACCCCTCTCCTCCTGCACTATGAGGACTGATGTAAACACCCCTCTTGCAATGCACTATGAGGACTGATGGAAACACCCCTCTTCTCCTGCACTATATGGACTGATGGAAACACCCCTCTCCCCTACACTATGAGGACTGATGGAAACACCCCTCTCCCCTAAACTATGAGGACTGATGGAAACACCCCTCTCCTCCTGTACTACATGGACTGATGGAAACACCCCTCTGGAAGGCAGGTAACCTAGTGGTTAAGAGCATTGGGTCCGTAACTGAAAGGTTGCTGGTTCAAATCACGAGGTGACTAGGTGGAAAATCTGTTGATGTTCCCTTCAGAAAGGTACTTAACCCTAATTGTGCCTGTAAGTTAACCATCAACCAACACCATCATGTATTTACCAGACACTTTTAACCGAAGCAACTTACGGTTATGCATACATTTAACGTATGGGTGGCCTAGGAAAGAAACGCACAACCCTGGAGGTGCAACGGCCATACAGGACCAACTGTAACCTATCCTCTCAAGGTCACTTTTGGACATGTTAGACAAACTGTCAAATAACATTATACGGCTAAACATTATACGGCTAAAAACACTCAGTGGCAGTGTTAAAACACAGCTAGCAACATCACAGTCCATGATATATGGACCTAGTTGGAAATATGATGTAAAGTCTGCTGGTTGAATTGGTGAGCACCATAGAGGTGCCATCCCATTGTCTTGCAGTTTGAATAGCTGAGCACCATAGAGGTGCCATCCCATAGTCTTGCAGTTTGAATAGCTGAGCACCATAGAGGTGCCATCCCATAGTCTTGCAGTTTGAATAGCTGAGCACCATAGAGGTGCCATCGCATTGCAGTTGAGCATCACATGCCGTATAAGCGCCCTCCCCATAGTGTAACTTGACAGGTACGTATGTACAGATCTGCAATCTTCATTTGATTACTCTGTTGTCGCAGAGATTTTTCGTATGCAACAGGAAATGCAAATTGTAGTTTAATCAAGGTTTAAACAGGCTTCTAAAGTTTGTAATGTCAACTTAAAATTCCCAGGCTTGATTTCCACTCTAATGACAAATGTATCACCCCTACAAAAAAATGATATAAATGACAATCCACATAACAATTCAAATTTCCTGTTGCTGAATGACTATTTTCCTGCTTTGAGAAGCAGGGTCAAATTAAGACATTGCATATGAATGGCCCTCAAGTCTGCAGTTTGCTTTAGCCAGTGCTGTACACTCATATCAGGCAGAGCTGACTCATACTTGGTGGTCCTGGGCTGCTGGACACTGTTCAAGCCGGGTCTGCCGCAAGGGACCTGCCTGGATCAGCTGGGGCTCGGTGGGGAGAAAATAAGGGAGAGAACAAAAGAGGAGGAAAAGCAAGACGAGGAGGGAGAGACGGAGGGAGAGAGAGGGGAAGAGGGAGAGAGGGATAGGGAGAGAGGGGGAGAGGGATAGGGAGAGAGGGATAGGGAGAGAGGGGGAGATAGAGGAGGAAAAGCAAGACGAGGAGGGAGAGACAGAGAGAGAGAGAGGGGAAGAGGGAGAGAGGGATAGGGAGAGAGGGGGAGAGGGATAGGGAGATAGGGGAGAGGGATAGGGAGAGAGAGAGGGTTAGGGAGAGAGAGAGAGGGATAGGGAGAGAGGGAGAGAGGGGGAGAGGGATAGGGAGAGAGGGGGAGAGGGATAGGGAGAGAGAGAGAGGGATAGGGAGAGAGGGGTGAGGGATAGGGAGAGAGGGGGAGAGGGATAGGGAGAGAGGGGGAGAGGGATCGGTAGAGAGAGAGGGGGGATAGGGAGAGAGAGAAGGATAGGGAGAGAGTATTAGAGGGAGAGAGAGAGGGGGAGAGGGATAGGGAGAGAGGGGGAGATAGAGGAGGAGGGAGAGAGAGGAAGAGGGAGAGAGAGAGAGAGGGAGAGGGGGGAGAGAGAGAGGAGGGAGAGAGAGGAGGAGGGCGAGAGAGCGAATGAGGAGATCTGGAATGGGCTTGGATATTCTAAATTCACACCAGCTGTAATGATGACAGTAGGCAGCTCCTCTAATATCCCGGGCCTCCACGGCGCGACAGCTGCGTATAAATCTGTGTTCTCAGGTGCGTCGTTTGAAGTCAGCTCAGGTTGGAAAGGGAGCCTTGTCCCAGGCCAAGCCCTCTTTCTCTCTCTCTCTCTCTCTCTCTCTCTCTCTCTCTCTCTCTCTCTCTCTCTCTCTCTCTCTCTCTCTCTCTCTCTCTCTCCCTCCCTCCCTTTCTCTCTCTCTCCCCCTCTCTCCCTCTCTCTCTCCCTTTCTTTACCTTTCCCTCTGTCTCTCTCCCGTACTCTCTCTCCCTTTCTCTCTCTCTCCGTCTCTCTCCCTCTCTCTCTCCCTCTCTCTCTTGCTCCCTCTGCCTCATTCTCTGGCACGCCTTCTTCCCATGAACCTAAGCCCCAGAAACAAAGTGGGGGACGAAATGATCTCCCTCTGACCTAGCGGGACTGTGCCTTCTTCAGACTTATTTTTCTCTCTCTTGCATTACAAATCCATTGAGTCCAGCACTTTGATATGGCAATGCGGTAGTCTCCGTAAACACAGCAAAGGTTGTTCAAATATATCATCATCACATTAGGATTTGCCATCTGTTTTGTTAGGAAGACGACTTGAGAAAAGCCTCCGTTTGAACTGTTGCATCGACTAAGACAATGTGTTAAATCTACAGGCGAATTAGAGTCGCTGCTTATCTGAGAACTTCATTTTGTCGATGCTCACGAGGATTGTTCTTGATAGTGTTGAAAAAAAATTCAAATAATAAACATGCCTCACAAGGCTGTTCCTGGGTTTTCAGAAGCCAACAATCTGAAACCATTCAAATCTCAGAGGTTTAACTGCCTTGGATTCAGTAGGCCAGGTATTCAAATCAAATCACAATTTATTTGTCACATGCCTGGTAAACAACAGGTGTAGACTAACAGTGAAATGCTTACTTACGGGCCCATCACAACAATGCAAAGTTAAAATAAAGCAGAGGAACACTGCTTGTGTAGACAGGATGTTTAAGCTTCAGAGCCCTGTGAGTTTTATCAGTGACCCTGATTTTGATACTCTAACCCTGTGAGTTTGATACTCTAACCCTGTGACTTTGATACTGTAACCCTGTGAGTTGTTTTTACTGTAACCCTGTGAGTTTGATACCATAACCATGTGAGTTTGATGCTCTAACCCTGTGAGTTTGATACTCTAATCCTGTGAGTTTGATACTCTAACCCTGTGAGTTTGATACCATAACCCTGTGAGTTTGATACTGTAACCCTGTGAGTTTGATACCATAACCCCGTGAGTTTGATACTCTAACCCTGTGAGTTTGATGCTCTAACCCTGTGAGTTTGATACTCTAACCCTGTGAGTTTGATACTCTAACCCTGTGAGTTTGGTACCATAACCCTGTGAGATTGATACCATAACCCTGTGAGTTTGATACTCTAACCCTGTGAGTTTGATACCCTAACCCTGTGAGTTTGATACCATAACCCTGTGAGATTGATACCATAACCCTGTGAGTTTGATACTCTAACCCTGTGAGTTTGATACTCTAACCCTGTGAGTTTGATACTGTAACCCTGTGAGTTTGTTACTGTAACCTTGTTAGTTTGATACTGTAACCCTGTGAGTTTGATACTGTAACCCTGTGAGTTTGATACTGTAACCCTGTGAGTTTGATACTGTAACCCTGTGAGTTTGATACTGTAACCCTGTGAGTTTGATACCATAACCCTGTGAGTCGAGTTGCAGTCGTTTCAAGGGGCAGGCAACAGGCAGGTTGAGGAAAGGCAGAAGTTAATTAACCAGGTCTGAAAGGTAAAGTGGGGCAGGAAGGCTCGAGGTCAGGCAGGCAGGCAGGCTCAGTGTCAGTGCAGGCTGAATGGTGAGGCAGGTGGGGTCAGGTCAGGCAGGTGGGGTCAGGTCAGGCAGGCGTGGTCAGGTCAGGCAGGCGTGGTCAGGTCAGGCGGGCGGGGTCAGGTCAGGCGGGCGGGGTCAGGTCAGGCAGAACAGGTTGGAACCGGGAGGGCAGGCTTGACATGACAAGACGAACTGGCAACAGACAAACAGAGAACACAAGTATAAATACACTGGGAATAATGAGGAATATGGGCGACACCTGGAGGGGGGTGGGGACAATCACAAAAACAGGTGAAACAGATCAGGGTGGAGTGAAGACAAACACAAAGACAGGTGAAACAGATCAGGGTGTGACACCCACTTTGACAGCCAACTCAATGTGAGTGCCTGTAGTTGTTTGACTGTAACAACTTGAAGTGTATCCAAGTGTAGAAATGGGCAATCAGGATTCTAAGGTGGAGAGCTGGAAGCAGTAAAGCATTTTGGCTTTACAGATTGACTTGCAGACATCGAACAGATTGATTGGATTTAGCTTTTCATTTCAAGCTAAATCCCAATGTTGCTGTATCCTTAACTTCTTCAGGGTGATCTTGTGATATATCAATAAGTTAATGTTAATCAAATGTGAATCAATCACACCAACTGGAGACTAGTATGCCTTTTTGGCTTCCTAAAGCTATCCATTAAACCTTAAAGCTCAATGCTGGCATAAGTTGAAATAATAATACTCACAATCTCTTACATAGGCACCAGTTTAGCTCAAATCCCCTTTTTTTCTGCATGTTTTATAAACTTGAAATGCATTTACCAAAATGTCTAGTTATTATATCAGCTGTCAGATTCTTACTTTTGATAACACGAGTCATCTGACGACATCTTATTTTGATAACACCAAAGGTAATTTGGATTAAGCCTTGATGGCTGAGGTGTGTTCTGACGCCCCTGCACTGCCCATCCTGTGACGTCCACAGAAACAAGGAGTCCACCCAAACAGGATGACACGTATCTAACTGGTGGCTATTCACCTCTGACCTGGTTCAAAGTGGAGAGGAGTTCAGTTTAAGGTGGCTCCTCTAATGCATGTACCTTACACTCCTAGAGGAAATGGTACTATGTACTGTAATAACAACATGAGGTGGTTCTATTGTAGGAGGCTTACATTGTGTTGTGCTCATGCTGTGTTCAGTTACTTCTCATACATGAAGAGGTAGTTCAATTAGCCTTCATACATTATGGTTTAACGTGACCAACACAAACTATTCCGGCCAATAGAATTTAGGAAAGTTCATTCCTCAATCCTGCGGTAATGTACAGCTTTATGAAGCACTGTTCTATCCAGTGAAGGCCAGTGAGACAGTGCTCCTCCTAGAGACCAGTAACCACTTCCTGCCACTAGCCAGTCAGAGCCGCCGATGCCGCCCTGCTCTAGGGATCCCGTCCAGGATGCTTGAGGTGTCATGGTCCTGCAGCCTCCGTAACGGCCGCCGCGCGGGCTCCCACGCTCAACCCCGACATACTTTCCTCACCGCCAAGCTAGGATTACACAGGCACAGCCCTTGTCGAGTACCCAGAGTACATCTTGCCAGCCTGGTGCCTTAAATTCCTGGGTGGTTTTTACATTCCTCTATGGTCGAAGAAAAACACCCGTCCACTTCTTAAAAGAAATAACAGCTTACAGGGGTTACGAGCCAATTTATATTCTCTTATACTATTAGAAAAAAGGCCAATTTCCATGTTACTGGTGGATTTATGCTGCACTGTCTCCAGACAGTGCCTTTAAAGATTAGCAGAGCCCTTTGATTGGGTGTGTTGCGTTATGAATGATGTGTCTCTGAGATGGCACAGCACCAGTAGTGTAATAATTATCCCAACCCAAGGGAGACAAACTCTGTAGCACTAACCACATGTCGTAACTGACCATTGGCCGTAACTAGTCCACGGTCAAAACTTGTCTACGGGCCATTAAGAGGGGGCAGCTTGGGATTGTGGCTAGAAAAAAAGGACTCCTGTTAATAATTTCTTCCAAATTGTAAAGAAAAGTTGGCTGTGGGGAGAGCTATTTAATAGGAGCAATATCCAAAGCAAACAGAACCACTCCCACTACTAACATCGAGATAGGCAGCCGTTACCCCCTGTGCCTAACCTGGCTTAAAGAACAACCCTCAACTCAATACATAAAATACATATACCACGATATTGCCCCCAAAAATACTGTACAGTGTGTTACAATTCGTACCTTTCACAGCAATATAGATCCACATGGACATTATATTGCAGTTGTAAAAGATAAGGCGCCATTTTCTGGAGTGACAAGATGAGGGAGGACTCTAATGAAAAGAGAGGCTCAAATGATGATCGGAGCAATGCTACTGCAATCCAGAGAGGTTCATTACAGATAAGTAGGTGTCAGTGCCATTTATGATGAGGGAGGACCATGGTTCAACCCTACAGAGTGCTGTAGAGGCTACTGTAGACCTTCATTGCAAAACAGTGTGTTTTAATAAATTATTTGGTGACTTGAATGTATTTAGTATAGGTTCATCTAAAAAGGATAACTTTTTCAATGTACTTCCTGGAGGATGGTCCTCCCTATCCTCTTCTGAGGAGCCTCCACTGTTACAGATAGTTCCCAGAGTTCAATACCGACGTGGCCATGAAGTTTATGAGGTTCCATTCGAAATGAATGGAACCTCCACAACAAACCAAGGACGATGGCTCCTGACACAGCATACTGTACATCCATTAAGAATAACTCAACTAAAAAGAAAGGAGAGCCTGAGAGCCCAACTTCTAATACAACCGTTCAGTCATGGCTCCATTGCATTGACTCATTGGATTTTTGTGCATATTTTCAGATAAAGAGTTGACAACGGTACTGGTACTGTCGCGTCAGTATGACACAGCGAGGACAGTGCTGATCTTTCTTGACTTTCTTGATGCGGAGACCTTCAGATGACATGACAGGCGCTTAGCACGGACTGCATCAGTCAGAGATCTGACTAGGAGCACAACACCAACACGAGTTGTCCTCATCCACACATCCAATTACTCAAACTGAGATGGCACAGCACCATCATCAATGTGTTGAGTAAAAGTGATATGAAATCAGCCCAAATGTTTATCTCTTTCTTTCTCACAACAGGCAGGGGCATGAGAAGTTGAACATTTTTAAGCTGCAAAGCACCTACCACACCATGTCAGATTGAAGATAATTCAGAACAAGTAAAAACCAACTGTTGAAGAGCCTGCAGCTATAAAGTGTGTTGCCAGTGCATGTAACTGAATGCAGATAGTCTGTCAGATGCTCATTTCCCTCATCGTCAATTCAAGTCAAGAGAGTATTGCAAGAGCTAATGCTTCATTCCTGTCAAGCCCTCTTAAATCAGCAGCTCACACATTTTGCATTAACATTTTAGTCATTTAGCAGACACTCTTATCCAGAGTAACTTACAGTGGCAATTAGGGTTAAGTGTCTTGCTCAAGAGCTCATCGGCAGATTTTTAAGAAATTTGGCTCAGAGATTCCAGCCAGTAACCTTTCGCTTACCGTCCCAGTGCTGAGACGAGTCTTATTCACCTCAGTTCAATCAACTCTTTTAGTGCCTTCAGGCGCAATTATGACAAACAAAACTGGTGCTGAGAGAAGAGACACACTTGAGTTAGGCTACTACAGGATACTTCTTACGTAATTGACCCTAATCCCCGCCCCCCCTTGGTTACTGTTGCAACCTCGGACAACAATTTCCCGGGAAACCCGATTCCACCTTCGAAATCCCTTCACAATGATCTCAAACAGTGTTTCTAATACACAATGAACACAGACGACACCTCAGGGAACTCTCGAGTGTTGTGGTGTACGGTCATTACAATTGCTTCACAGGAACCTGGTAAAATTATGTTTATAGTGTAGCTAGCCACTGTGAATGGCTCGGAAGCATCACTTTCAGCTTGGAGTCAAAGCTACTAACCACTCTTGGAGTTAAGTGTTGCTCTCAGAACATATCCTGTTGTCAACAGCTTATGGGGTTTGTAATAAGAACATGGCTAACAGCTAGCTAACAGACATTTCTAGAAAACAAGTTATATTCATTAAGTGGCTAGCTGCATAGTGTTAGCAACATTTGGTGGTTAATGAGACTAAGAGCTAGCTAACCAGCTGAGCTAGCAAACAATGTAACAAAAAATATAAATACAGATTCAAAATACATTCCATCAACAGGCTCTGCCTTTCAGGGATTACATTAGCAGGTACCCCTGGTGTACTGTTCAATTATTTAAAGCTACAATATGTAACTTTTTGGGCGACCTGTCCAAATTCACGTAGAAATGTGACATACAGGTCTTTCATTCCCGTTGAAAGCAAGTTTAAGAAGGGATAGATGTGCTATTTCTATGCTTCCCATTATTACGTTTTGTTTGTGCGTGTTTTACTTTGGGTTTTGTACACCAGCTTCAAACAGCTGAATGTACAATACTTTGGGTTGTAGAAATGATATTATACAGTGGTTTAGATGGTAAAATTATTCTCTACGCAATAACTGCTTGTTTTGGCACATAAAATAAATTTAGGCCAACTATTAGAATTTTAGCAACCAGGAAATGGCCGAGCAAATTCTGCATAGTGCATCTTTAACAATTTAAACAATGTATATATATATATATATATATATATATATATATATATATATATTTAAAAAAAAAATATATATATATATATATATATATATATATATATATATATATTTTTTTTTTTACCACTGCCCTCATTGTGTTTCACACATGAACTTGTCCAAGGTGTCGGACTCAACGACAGTTTCTATCCATTGGAGCGCTATGATTGGTTCCTCAAAATTCTGGGGAGGAGTTTGGCAAAGGATACATTTTACAGAGAATATGCGATTAAAGTTTTCATTGATGGGATTATTGTTGAAGATAGTATAAAATAGAAAAGCTTTGCAAAATGTTTTACTGAAGCATGATAGAAATTATTATTTTCTGAAAAGAGTACAATTCTTTGCCACTAATCTCAAATAACCAAATAATCCCACAAATCAAATCATTTTTTAAATATGCATAGGAAACTGTATTGTACGTGTGAAGAACTAACATAGAATCACACATATCCGTAAGTCACAACGAGGTTGCATCAGCCTTTTTGCAAGCTCGACACACACACACAAACAAATGCACACACACACACACACACACACACACACACACACACACACACACACACACACACACACACACACACACACACACACCCACACACACACAGAAACAAATACACACACACACAAACAAATACACACACACATACACTAATTCATTTGGGAGAAACCACAGCAAATAAACCGCAGCAAAGACTTGACAAAATGTTATAAGCAGCCTCAGGAAAACCTCCTACTACTCGGAGGCGGCAACTGTGCACTCCGTTCAAGAGGAACTGCAGTGCATGTTTTACCAGGCATTTATGGGTCCAAGTGAGAATCCTTGTGGGACGTGGGGGTGGAAGGTGCGGGCCACTGGAGTGGCAGTCTGCCTAGGTTAGGTGTGTTTTAAATAGCGAGACAGCAAAGTTACAAGTCTGGTAATGGCGAGGAAGTTGCGTTACACCGAGTATGGACGGCATTAAAAAGCCTTGCCAATCATTACTGTATCAAAAAGGCATTGGACTTTTCAACCCTTGTTTCTCTTTTTTTATACCAGTAGCCAACATCTTCAATAACTTCCACAAGTTTTTAAGATGCTCCTATTTCATGGTAGGCTGAAGGATGTTTACGATTCCTTTTCGTGTATTTAATAAAATACAGCACTTGGGCTAATCAAGAAGTCACTATATTTCCCCCATCATTGTCATCATCATTTATACATTGTAGTCCCTTGTGCTGACAGCATCTCTCTCTCTCTCTCTCTCTCTCTCTCTCTCTCTCTCTCTCTCTCTCTCTCTCTCTCTCTCTCTCTCTCTCTCTCTCTCTCTCTCTCTCTGTCTCTCTCTGTCTGTCTCTGCCTCTGTCTCTGTCTGTCTGTCTGTCTGTCTGTCTGTCTGTCTGTCTGTCTGTCTGTCTGTCTGTCTGTCTGTCTGTCTGTCTGTCTGTCTGTCTCTGTCTCTCTCTCTCTCTGTCTCTCTCTGTCTCTCTCTGTCTCTCTCTGTCTCTCTCTCTCTCTCTCTCTCTCGGCTGTGCGTTTCTGTTAGAACATGTCTATTTATCTTGATATCATGTGTGAACAGACTTCTGGCAGCCCTGTGTTGGGACTTGTAGCACACCGGTCTGACAGAGATGCTTCCAGCATTACGTCATTTGTCAGAACAAAGGCACAGTGGGGATGGGATGGGTGGGGGTTGTGAGGAGGGGATGGGTGGGGTTGTGAGGAGGGGATTGGTTGTGAAAAGGGGATGGGTGGGGTTGTGAGGAGGTGATAGGTGGGGTTGTGCGGAGGGGATGGGTGGGGTTGTGAGGAGGTGATAGATGGGGTTGTGCGGAGGGGGTGGGTGGGGTTGTGTAGAGGTGATAGGTGGGGTTGTGTGGAGTGGATGGGTGGGTTTGTGAGGAGGTGATAGGTGGGGTTGTGAGGAGGTGACAGGTGGGGTTGTGCAGAGGGGATGGGTGGGGGTGTGAGGAGGGGATAGTTGGGGTTGTGAGGAGGTGATAGGTGGGGTTGTGCGGAGGGGATGGGTGGGGTTGTGAGGAGGTGATAGGTGGGGTTGTGCGGAGGGGGTGGGTGGGGTTGTGTAGAGGTGATGGGTGGGGTTGTGAGGAGGTGATAGGTGGGGTTGTGCGGAGGGAATGGGTGGGGTTGTGAGGAGGTGATAGGTGGGGTTGTGCAGAGGGGATGGGTGGGGTTGTGAGGAGGGGATAGTTGGGGTTGTGAGGAGGTGATAGGTGGGGTTGTGCAGAGGGGATGGGTGGGGTTGTGAGGAGGTGATAGGTGGGGTTGTGCGGAGGGGGTGGGTGGGGTTGTGTAGAGGTGATAGGTGGGGTTGTGTGGAGGGGATGAGTGGGTTTGTGAGGAGGTGATAGGTGGGGTTGTGAGGAGGTGACAGGTGGGGTTGTGCGGAGAGGATGG
Organism: Oncorhynchus mykiss; assembly: GCF_013265735.2. NCBI lineage: Eukaryota > Metazoa > Chordata > Actinopteri > Salmoniformes > Salmonidae > Oncorhynchus > Oncorhynchus mykiss. Next base: position 76,147,437 of record NC_048567.1, on the reverse strand, counting down.
GTGGGTTTGTGAGGAGGTGATAGGTGGGGTTGTGCGGAGGGGATGGGTGGGGTTGTGAGGAGGTGATAGGTGGGGTTGTGCGGAGGGGATGGGTGGGGTTGTGAGGAGGTGATAGTTGGGGTTGTGAGGAGGTGATAGGTAGGGTTGTGTGGAGGTGATAGGTGGGGTTGTGAGAAGGTGATAGGTGGGGTTGTGAGGAGGTGATAGGTGGGGTTGTGAGGAGGTGATAGGTGGGGTTGTGAGGAGGTGACAGGTGGGGTTGTGCGGAGAGGATGGGTGGGTTTGTGAGGAGGTGATAGGTGGGGTTGTGCGGAGGGGATGGGTGGGGTTTTGAGGAGGTGATAGGTGGGGTTGTGCGGAGGGGATGGGTGGGGTTGTGAGGAGGTGATATTTGCGGTTGTGAGGAGGTGATAGGTGGGGTTGTGCAGAGAGGATGGGTCAGGTTGTGAGGAGGTGATAGGTGGGGTTGTGAGGAGGTGATAGTTGGGGTTGTGAGGAGGTGATAGGTAGGGTTGTGTGGAGGTGATAGGTGGGGTTGTGAGGAGGTGATAGGTGGGGTTGTGAGGAGGTGATAGGTGGGGTTGTGAGGAGGTGATAGGTGGGGTTGTGAGAAGGTGATAGGTGGGGTTGTGAGGAGGTGATAGGTGGGGTTGTGAGGAGATGATAGGTGGGGTTGTGAGGAGGTGATAGGTGCTGCTGAGAACGGAGGGAGAAGTCATCATTGGAAGTAAGGAAGAAGGAAGGAAGGAAGGAAGGAAGGATGGAAGGAAGGAATAGCCGTGGGAGGATATACAAACTTAAGGTAGGTTTAAGCTAGGCTGTTGATAAGAGAATAGAATCACTCTCATTAAAAAGCTTAATTTTTTTAATGTGCTTAAGTTCTCTTTCATGTGAGAATTGCCTTAGTTGGCTCTACAAGCAACATTCCGAGTAGATTTTTGAACAGATTTAATAGGGACATTCACAGCGTCTGATTTTTAATGGTCCTATATAGACTGATTTGGTACTTTAGTTCAATACTTTAGTTATCACACGATTCTAATAACTTTGTTTGAAAATGTTTGGCAATGCAGATTATTATCTCAACTCCATCACTTTGCAATTATTAAAGTATGTAGAAGTCTATTGCAGTATGTCATCTTAAAATAATAGGTCACATTCTGATCGTCCGGATCGTCCATCTATAGATGTTCCTAATTCTAAATTGCTTACGTTAGCAATATAACCATATAAATACAACTTTTAAATTGTTTCCAAAATGTGACAAAATGTTAAATGATGACCACAAATATCACAAATGAATGTCCAAAACCGCAGTATATTGTCCCTCACACATCTTGAGAATACTCACTATAGAAATGACACACCCTTTCAATCTCCTAGATCTCTGTTTAGAAGTCATTATAAGGACATAGCATCTTTTTTGATCTGTTGGAAATATAGGCTAGATCTTTTTATCTTGCGGCTAATGCATGTATGACATCTGAAGAGAAATTGATTGCACAGGATCTTTAAATTTAGAACTATAATAAGAACTCACAAACTTGAATTACTCAAGGTCTTGTTTGAATTAGAAGCAAAGGGTTAACTCTGTACTAACAAATGGTCACGTTCGTCGTAGGAGGAGACCAAGGCGCAGCGTGAATTGAATACATGATATATTTTAATGAAGACGGACACTAAACAAACTACAAAACGAACGTGAAGCTATACTACAAATGTGCAGACACAGGCAACTAGACATAGACAGTACAAAAAACACATACAGTGCCTTGCGAAAGTATTCGGCCCCCTTGAACTTTGCGACCTTTTGCCACATTTCAGGCTTCAAACATAAAGATATAAAACTGTATTTTTTTTGTGAAGAATCAACAACAAGTGGGACACAATCATGAAGTGGAACGACATTTATTGGATATTTCAAACTTTTTTAACAAATCAAAAACTGAAAAATTGGGCATGCAAAATTATTCAGCCCCCTTAAGTTAATACTTTGTAGCGCCACCTTTTGCTGCGATTACAGTTGTAAGTCGCTTGGGGTATGTCTCTATAAGTTTTGCACATCGAGAGAATGACATTTTTTCCCATTCCTCCTTGCAAAACAGCTCGAGCTCAGTGAGGTTGGATGGAGAGCATTTGTGAACAGCAGTTTTCAGTTCTTTCCACAGATTCTCGATTGGATTCAGGTTCGGACTTTGACTTGGCCATTCTAACACCTGGATATGTTTCTTTGTGAACCATTCCATTGTAGATTTTGCTTTATGTTTTGGATCATTGTCTTGTTGGAAGACAAATCTCCGTCCCAGTCTCAGGTCTTTTGCAGACTCCGTCAGGTTTTCTTCCAGGATGGTCCTGTATTTGGCTCCATCCATCTTCCCATCAATTTTAACCATCTTCCCTGTCCCTGCTGAAGAAAAGCAGGCCCAAACCATGATGCTGCCACCACCATGTTTGACAGTGGGGATGGTGTGTTCAGCTTTGTTGCTTTTACGCCAAACATAACGTTTTGCATTGTTGCCAAAAAGTTCAATTTTGGTTTCATCTGACCAGAGCACCTTCTTCCACATGTTTGGTGTGTCTCCCAGGTGGCTTGGGAAATCTTTTTATATCCAAATCCGGCTTTAAACTTCTTCACAACAGTATCTCGGACCTGCCTGGTGTGTTCCTTGCTCTTCATGATGCTCTCTGCGCTTTTAACGGACCTCTGAGACTATCACAGTGCAGGTGCATTTATACGGAGACTTGATTACACACAGGTGGATTGTATTTATAATCATTAGTCATTTAGGTCAACATTGGATCATTCAGAGATCCTCACTGAACTTCTGGAGAGAGTTTGCTGCCTGAATGTTGGTTTGAAGCCTGAAATGTGGCAAAAGGTCGCAAAGTTCAAGGGGGCCGAATACTTTCGCAAGGCACTGTACATCACCCATGTCACACCCTGACCTGACCAAAACAATGAAGAAAACAAAGAATACTCAGGTCAGGGTGTGACACAAATATCAAGTTTTAATTCAAATATGAAGTTAGCTGAAGCCTGTTTCCTTGGACCATACTATTTTTAACATAGTATGATGGACTGTGTTGATCCATTTTCAGAAACATTGACACATTCAGACACATTGAAACATTGAAATTAGTCAAAATCTATCTTGGTGGGCACATGTTGGCACAAATACAGACATGTTTATTTGTTCTCTCTTCACTTTGATTACAGTTTGCAGAAGTTATGGGTCTTGCAACTGTGAAAACTTCACGTTCACATGTGGAATTACAGATTCACGTGTAGGATTTAAATAATGATATTCTCTGCACATGGCGGCTCTCAACACCTGACAACAGAAAGATTTGGCCACTACTATCCAAGAGATTGTTTGAGAGGATATTACCTCTGCCATCCACATGCAATTAAACTGATCAATTCATCTCTTGAACTGCTAATTTCTAAAGTGGACACCGACTCATAAAAAGTGGAAAGTTTGGAGACATTGACCAATGTGACAGAAGGTAAATTCCATGACCTGGAAAATAGCGCGAACTGAGCTAGAAGGGGAATTCAATATTCTAATATCTCCCTCAAAAATCTTTCCTGTAAATTCAATGTGCGGATCACAGGACTTGAAACTGCTGTGGAAGCGAGCAACCCAACTTCATTCATGAGTAATCATTCTATGAACTGTTTGGGCAGGAGAATCCGGGTCCCATGCCGCTGACAATCTATAGTTTTGAAGTCAAATGGCAAATTGTTCGCCTCACAGCAGAATCGGGGGCTCTGACCTATGCGCAGAAGAGTATCAGCATATACCCAGATCTGAACTGCTAAAACAGAGGGCAACCTACAACGTGGTGAGATCCCAGCAGCTAAACCTGAGATGCTGCTTCGTCTGAACTGCTAAAACAGAGGGAAACCTACAACGAGGTGAGATCCCAGCAGCTAAACCTGAGATGCTGCTTCATCTGAACTGCTAAAACAGAGGGCAACCTACAACGAGGTGAGATCCCAGCAGCTAAACCTGAGATGCTGCTTCATCTGAACTGCTAAAACAGAGGGCAACCTACAACGAGGTGAGATCCCAGCAGCTAAACCTGAGATGCTGCTTCATCTGAACTGCTAAAACAGAGGGCAACCTACAACGAGGTGAGATCCCAGCAGCTAAACCTGAGATGCTGCTTCATCTGAACAGCTAAAACAGAGGGCAACCTACAACGAGGTGAGATCCCAGCAGCTAAACCTGAGATGCTGCTTCATCTGAACTGCTAAAACAGAGGGCAACCTACAACGAGGTGAGATCCCAGCTGCTAAACCTGAGATGCTGCTTCATCTGAACTGCTAAAACAGAGGGCAACCTACAACGAGGTGAGATCCCAGCTGCTAAACCTGAGATGCTGCTTCATCTGAACTGCTAAAACAGAGGGCAACCTACAACGAGGTGAGATCCCAGCAGCTAAACCTGAGATGCTGCTTCATCTGAACTGCTAAAACAGAGGGCAACCTACAACGAGGTGAGATCCCAGCAGCTAAACCTGAGATGCTGCTTCATCTGAACTGCTAAAACAGAGGGCAACCTACAACGAGGTGAGATCCCAGCTGCTAAACCTGAGATGCTGCTTCATCTGAACTGCTAAAACAGAGGGCAACCTACAACGAGGTGAGATCCCAGCTGCTAAACCTGAGATGCTGCTTCATCTGAACTGCTAAAACAGAGGGCAACCTACAACGAGGTGAGATCCCAGCTGCTAAACCTGAGATGCTGCTTCATCTGAACTGCTAAAACAGAGGGCAACCTACAACGAGGTGAGATCCCAGCTGCTAAACCTGAGATGCTGCTTCATCTGAACTGCTAAAACAGAGGGCAACCTACAACGAGGTGAGATCCCAGCTGCTAAACCTGAGATGCTGCTTCATCTGAACTGCTAAAACAGAGGGCAACCTACAACGAGGTGAGATCCCAGCAGCTAAACCTGAGATGCTGCTTCATCTGAACTGCTAAAACAGAGGGCAACCTACAACGAGGTGAGATCCCAGCTGCCAAACCTGAGATGCTGCTTCATCTGAACTGCTAAAACAGAGGGCAACCTACAACGAGGTGAGATCCCAGCTGCTAAACCTGAGATGCTGCTTCATCTGAACTGCTAAAACAGAGGGCAACCTACAACGAGGTGAGATCCCAGCAGCTAAACCTGAGATGCTGCTTCATCTGAACTGCTAAAACAGAGGGCAACCTACAACGAGGTGAGATCCCAGCAGCTAAACCTGAGATGCTGCTTCATCTGAACTGCTAAAACAGAGGGCAACCTACAACGAGGTGAGATCCCAGCTGCTAAACCTGAGATGCTGCTTCATCTGAACTGCTAAAACAGAGGGCAACCTACAACGAGGTGAGATCCCAGCTGCTAAACCTGAGATGCTGCTTCATCTGAACTGCTAAAACAGAGGGCAACCTACAACGAGGTGAGATCCCAGCTGCTAAACCTGAGATGCTGCTTCATCTGAACTGCTAAAACAGAGGGCAACCTACAACGAGGTGAGATCCCAGCTGCTAAACCTGAGATGCTGCTTCATCTGAACTGCTAAAACAGAGGGCAACCTACAACGAGGTGAGATCCCAGCTGCTAAACCTGAGATGCTGCTTCATCTGAACTGCTAAAACAGAGGGCAACCTACAACGAGGTGAGATCCCAGCAGCTAAACCTGAGATGCTGCTTCATCTGAACTGCTAAAACAGAGGGCAACCTACAACGAGGTGAGATCCCAGCTGCCAAACCTGAGATGCTGCTTCATCTGAACTGCTAAAACAGAGGGCAACCTACAACGAGGTGAGATCCCAGCTGCTAAACCTGAGATGCTGCTTCATCTGAACTGCTAAAACAGAGGGCAACCTACAACGAGGTGAGATCCCAGCTGCTAAACCTGAGATGCTGCTTCATCTGAACTGCTAAAACAGAGGGCAACCTACAACGAGGTGAGATCCCAGCAGCTAAACCTGAGATGCTGCTTCATCTGAACCGCTAAAACAGAGGGCAACCTACAACGAGGTGAGATCCCAGCAGCTAAACCTGAGATGCTGCTTCATCTGAACTGCTAAAACAGAGGGCAACCTACAACGAGGTGAGATCCCAGCAGCTAAACCTGAGATGCTGCTTCATCTGAACTGCTAAAACAGAGGGCAACCTACAACGAGGTGAGATCCCAGCTGCTAAACCTGAGATGCTGCTTCATCCACCTGGAAAAACTCATCCAGAATATAACACACACATTTTCCACTGCTGAGGACGCTAAAGACTTCTTTGAGAAGTACATCAAGCCCAACAGACAAGGGGTAGAGCTGAAAGATCTAGGCTAAACCCATTATGACTGGCTCAATATTCAGGTATGATATCCACGCACAATCACACAGCTGTGGCTGTGATGCTGCCCTCAGCATAAGTCAATGATGAGTACACCCCCTCAATTGGGTAAAAGAAACACTATTATTATTAATAATATTATTTTTATTATTATTATTATTATTATTATTGCTGAACATTGGAACGTGTTATTGTTTTATTGCCTATGGTCCAGGGCCCGGTTTCCTAAAAGAATCTCAAGTCTAAGTTCACTGTTAGATTCTTTGTAGGAGCATCGTTAAAACTCTGAGCTGTTTCCCAAAACCATCGTTATTATTAATGTTGATCTTGAAAACGCTCGTAATCTAACGCCTGCCTCAGACTGCTTGTAGAAAAGCTAAGTGTATAATTTATGCACAGAAAATTTCTGCTAAACATATAATCACATGGTTTATCATCTCTTTGTGAACACTGATAACTTGAGAACAAAGTTGACTACAAAAAAACATTGTCTTTGCAAATGATACAAACAACAACGTCTAAAAAAGATGCTTCAAATGACAGCAAAGACAAATGCTTTAAAATAAACACTGAACAAAAACATGAACGCAACATGTAAAGTGTTGGTCCCATGTTTCATGAGCTGAAATAAAACATCCCCAAAATGTTCCATACACACCAAAAGCCTATTTCTCAAAAATGTTGTGCACAAATTTGTTTACATCCCTGTTAGTGGGCATTTCTCCTTTACCAAGATAATCCATCGACCTGAAAGGTGTGGTATATCACGAAGCTGATTAAATAGCATGATCCTTACAAAGGTGCACCTTGTGCTGCATACAATAAAAGGCCACTCTAAAATGTCCAGTTTTGTCACACAACACAATGCCACAGATGTCTCAAGTTTTAGGGGGTGTGCAGTTGGCATGCTGACTGCAGGAATGTCCACCAGAGCTGTTGCAAGAGAATTTTATGTTAATTTACTGACTGGTTTTCTGATCCACACCCAAACCTTTTTTATGTATCTGTGGCCAACAGATGCATATCTGTATCGCCAGTCATTTGAAATCCATAGATTAGGGCCTAATGAATTTATTTCAATTGACTGATTTCAATTGACTGTAACCTGTTAAAATCTTTGAAATTGTTGCATGTTGCAATTATATTTTTGCTCAGTATATATGCCAATCCCTCAGCCATAGTCATAACAGGAAATATCTGATTTGCTCTGCTCAGAATCACTAGAAGAAGCAGACACGGTGATCCAATTGCGCCTTTGCTATTCTTATTATCCATGGAACCCATGGCCCAGGCAATTTGTCAACCGAGGGAAATAACACACATTTTCCTAAAACCGAATGATCACTTCATCTCATTAAACACAGACAACATTTGACTGTATCTAGACAATGTATCTCAATCACTTACAAATGCATTGAATATCATAGATTAATTTTATAGTTTGAGATGAAGCTGAATTTATCTAACCAAATGAGCCCTACTGCCGCTCAAGACCCCGATGGAGGACTCCATCTCTGCTTATGGATTCCCATTCGTTTCCCATTTTACATATTTGGGAGTAGATATACTACCTTGCTTAGATAAAACTATTGCCAGAAACTTTAACAGAATGCTCAAATCAATTCAATCCGACCTCAGCAGATGGAATATTATCCCAAATGCTTCAACCGGCAGAATATCTAATGTCAAAATGAATTGATATGGTTCATCACTTCCCTTCTCTCCCCGTTCTGGCTATTGGGATACATTCATAGTCTGCTTTCAAAGTGTATATGGCGGAAAAAAATCATAGATAAAATGTAATTATTTACAAAGAGAAAAAGACGTAGGAGGATTATCTGTACCAAACTTTCAATTCTATTTCCAGGCACTAGCATTTCACTGCATCCTAAAGTAGTGAAAAACCTCTTTGGGATGCAATCCCGTTAACGGGATGATATGACAACAGCCAGTGAAAGTGCAGGGCGCCAAATTGAAAACAACAGAAGTCTCATAATTAAAATTCCTCAAACATACATGTATCTTATACTGTTTTAAAGGTAGTGTTGTTGTTAATCCCACCAGTGTCCGATTTCAAATAGGCTTTACGGCAAAAGCACCACAAATGATTATGTTAGGACAAAAACTTCAAAAAGTTATATTACAGGTCGAAGAAACATTTTAAACTAAGTACAGAATCAATCATTAGGATGTTTTTATCATTAATCTTCAATAAAGTTCCAACCGGAGTATTCCTTTGTGTCTTCAGGAGCCATGGAACGCAGGTCGCTATCATGTGAAATGTGCGTGACCAGAAAATGGATGACTGCCAGACACCTGATTCATTCTGCTGTCATTCAGTCCCACAACACAGTAGAAGCCTCATTCAAATTTATATAGACGGTTGACATCTAGTGGAAGCCCTAGGAAGTGCAACATCATTAAGATCTCAAGGGGATTTCAATGGGAACTGTGTTGAATACATACCGACCTCAGATTTCTCACTTCCTGTTTTGATTTCTCCTCAGGTGTTTGCCTGCCATATGAGTTCTGTTATACTCACAGACATCATTCAAACAGTTTTAGAACCTTCAGAGTGTTTTCTATCCAATACTAATAATAATATGCATATATTAGCAACTGAGACTGAGGAGCAGGCCATTTACTTTGGGCACCTTATTCATTCAAGCTACTCAATATAGCCCTTCAAGGCAATGATACCAAAAACGAATTGAGTGTATGTAAACTTCTGACCCACTGGGAATGTGATTAAAGAAATAAAAGCTGAAATAAATCATTCTCTCTGCTATTATTCTGACATTTCACGTTCTTAAAACAAAGTGGTGATCCTAACTCACCTAAGACAGGGAATTTTTACTAGGATTAAACGTCAATAATTGTGACAAACTGAGTTTAAATGTATTTGGCTAAGGTGTATGTAAACTTCCGACTTAAACTGTATGTGTTTGAGCACACACACACACACACACACACACACACACACACACACACACACACACACACACACACACACACACACACACACACACACACACACACACACCCCTTCTTGGCATCCATGGCAACCCCCACGGGAACCTTTCCCCAATAGAATCTTTTCCCACAGGAACCACACCTGTTGGCATTCTCACAAACAATCACAACATTGTTTCAATAATATATATAACTTTTCTCACAGTTCTGGTATTTAAAGCTTTTTTGAGGCCTTACTCACAATTCATTCTGTGGCAGCACAATGACCTAACAATATACTGTATGTGAGGCTCTTGATCATATATTTGATCATGAGACTGGTGAGGAGGAGAAATTCCTTGTTAAACATTGACACAAAGTAGTTTGTGATAAATAGCACAATATGTTTCATCTGAGTATTTGTTATAGTCAAAATAATCCATACATTATGCTTTTTTTTACTCAAAAACGAGTTGCATGAACTCTGGTCAATGAGGCCTACAGGTCATAAATATCAAATAGAAGTTCAAAACTTGTAATGTTCACAAGAACTTAAGTTGATAAAAGATCTAATACAACATTCAATGATAATATATGCATTATTATGGGTTTATTATCAACTATAATGGGGCGGTCATTTTGGACAGGGAACACAGAATTAATTAACATGAAACAAACACAACAGTAGGGTTAATTAAAGTTCCCACGTATGCTGAGCACTTGTTGGCTGATTTTTCTTCACTCTGCAGTCCAACTCATCCCAAACCATCCCAATTGGGTTGAGGTGGGGTGATTGTGGAGGCTAGGTCATCTGATGCAGCATTCCATCACTATCCTTCTTCATCAAATAGCCCTTACACAGTCCGGAGGTGTGTTGGGTCATTGTCCTGTTCAAAAACAAATGATTTGTCCCACTAAGTGCAAACCAGATGGGATGGCGAATCGCTGCAGAATAATGTGGTAGCCATGCTGGTTAACTGTGCCTTGAATTCTAAATAAATCACAGACAGTGTCAACAGCAAAGCACCCCCACACAAAAAAGGAAGAGAGACTTGCTTGGGCCAGGAAACATGAGCAATGGACATTAGACCTGTGGAAATCTGTCCTTTGATCTGATGAGTCTAAATTTGAGATTTTTGGTTCCAACCGCAATGTCTTTGTGAGACGCAGAGTAGGTGAATGGATGATCTTCCCATGTGTTTCCCACCGTGAAGCCAATTTTTTTAGGGGGTTGATCAGCTTTAATATTGCGGATAGATTGTCGCCGGGGGCAAACTACGTTCCCGCCAGGACACCTACAGCACCCGATCTCAAAAGAAGGCCAAAAAGATCATCAAGGACAACAACCACCCAAGCCACTGCCTGTTCACCCTTCTACCATCCAGAAGGCAAGGTCAGTACAGGTGCATCAAAGCTGGAACCAAGAGACTAAAAAACAGATTATATCTCAAGGCCATCAGACTGTTAAACAGCCAACATTAATACAGAGAGGCTGCTGCCTACATACAGACTTACACTCATACATCACTCATTGGCCATTTCTATAAATGGATCACTAGTCACTTTAATAATGCCATTTTAATTATGTTTACATTTCTTGCATTACCCATCATATATGAACAGTATATACTGTATTTTATGCCATCTATTGCATCTTGCCTATGCCGCTCTGTCATTGCTCATCCATATATTTACAGAGGCTTGGCATTTTTCGTATTTGTTGCCTTACAACCTGGAATTAAAATAGATTTTTGGGGGGTTCGTATCATTTGATTTACACAACAAGCCTACCACTTTGGAGGTGCAAATTATTATTTATTGTGAAATAAACAAGAAATATGTAAAAAAATAAAAAATAAATGAGAACTTGAAAGTGCATAACTATTCACCCCCCTCCCCCAAAAGTCAAAACTTTGGAGAGATACCTTTGCAGCAATTACAGCTGCAAGTCTCTTGGGGAATGTCATCTCTATAAGCTTGGCACATCTAGCCACTGGGATTTTTGCCCATTCTTCAAGGCAAAAAGGTTGGATGAGTTCCGCTGGTGTACAGCAATCTTTAAGTCATTCCACAGATTCTCAATTGGATTGAGGTCTAGGCTTTGACTAGGCCATTCAAAGATATATATTAAATGTTTCCCCTTAAACCACTCAAGTGTTGCTTTAGCAGTGTGCTTAGGGTAAGTGTCCTGCTGGAAGGTGAACCTCCATCCCAGTCTCAAATCCCTGGAAGACTGAAACAGGTTTCCCTCAAGAATTTCCCTGTATTTAGCATCATCCACCATTTCTTCAATTCTGACCAGTTTCCCAGTGTCACGTTCGTTGTATTGATGAGACCAAGGCGCAGTGTGAAATGAATACATCTTCTTTTAAAGAAAGAACACAAAACAAACTAACAAAATGACCGTGAAGCTAATACGAGTGCTGAACATACAACCACAAAACCAAAATGGCAAATGGCAACCTAAATAGGATCCCCAATCAAAGAGAACGATAAACAGCTGTCTCTGATTGGGAACCAATTCAGGTCACCATAGACCTAGATATACCTAGACATACTAAAACCCTATAGATATACAAAAAAAACCTAGACAGGACAAAAACACCAAGACAATACAAAAACTAAACCAACCACCCTTGTCACACCCTGATCTAACAAAAATAATAAAGAAAACAAAGATAACTAAGGTCAGGGTGTGACACCCAGTTCCTGACGATAAAAAACATGATGTTCTCGGGGTGATGGGAGGTGTTCGGTTTACGCCAGACATAGCATTTTCCTTGATGGCCAAAAACCTAAATTTTAGTCTGATCTGACCAGAGTACCTTCTTCCATATGTTTGGGGAGCCTCCCACATGCCTTTTGGCGAACACCAAACTTAAAGCGGTCCTAAGGACAGATACTCCAATCTCCGCTGTGGAGCTTTGCAGCTCCTTCAGGGTTATCTTTGGTCTCTTTATTTCCTCTCCGATTTATGCCCCCCTTGCCTGGTCTGTAAGTTTTAGTGGGCGGCCGTCTCTTGGCAGTTTTGTTGTGGTGGATAATTAATTAATAATGGATTTAATGGCACTCCGTGGGATATTCATAGTTTCAAATATTTTTTAGAATCCAACCCTGATCTATACTTCTTCACAACTTTGTCCCTGACCTGTTTGGAGAGATCCTTGGTCTTCATAGTGCCTCTTGCTTGGTGGTGCCCCTTGCTTAGTGGTGTTGCAGACTCTGGGGCCTTTCAGAACATACTATATACTGAGATCATGTGACACTTAGATTGCACACAGGTGGATGTATTTAACTAACTATGTAACTCCTGAAGGTAATTGGTTGCACCAGATCATATTTAGGGGCTTCATAGCAAAGGGGGTGAATACATACAGTATGTACAGTGCCTTGCGAAAGTATTCGGCCCCCTTGAACTTTGCGACCTTTTGCCACATTTCAGGCTTCAAACATAAAGATATAAAACTGTATTTTTTTGTGAAGAATCAACAACAAGTGGGACACAATCATGAAGTGGAACGACATTTATTGGATATTTCAAACTTTTTTAACAAATCAAAAACTGAAAAATTGGGCGTGCAAAATTATTCAGCCCCTTTACTTTCAGTGCAGCAAACTCTCTCCAGAAGTTCAGTGAGGATCTCTGAATGATCCAATGTTGACCTAAATGACTAATGATGATAAATACAATCCACCTGTGTGTAATCAAGTCTCCGTATAAATGCACCTGCACTGTGATAGTCTCAGAGGTCCGTTAAAAGCGCAGAGAGCATCATGAAGAACAAGGAACACACCAGGCAGGTCCGAGATACTGTTGTGAAGAAGTTTAAAACCGGATTTGGATACAAAAAGATTTCCCAAGCTTTAAACATCCCAAGGAGCACTGTGCAAGCGATAATATTGAAATGGAAGGAGTATCAGACCACTGCAAATCTACCAAGACCTGGCCGTCCCTCTAAACTTTCAGCTCATACAAGGAGAAGATTGATCAGAGATGCAGCCAAGAGGCCCATGATCACTCTGGATGAACTGCAGAGATCTACAGCTGAGGTGGGAGACTCTGTCCATAGGACAACAATCAGTCGTATATTGCACAAATCTGGCCTTTATGGAAGAGTGGCAAGAAGAAAGCCATTTCTTAAAGATATCCATAAAAAGTGTTGTTTAAAGTTTGCCACAAGCCACCTGGGAGACACACCAAACATGTGGAAGAAGGTGCTCTGGTCAGATGAAACCAAAATTGAACTTTTTGGCAACAATTCAAAACGTTATGTTTGGCGTAAAAGCAACACAGCTGAACACACCATCCCCACTGTCAAACATGGTGGTGGCAGCATCATGGTTTGGGCCTGCTTTTCTTCAGCAGGGACAGGGAAGATGGTTAAAATTGATGGGAAGATGGATGGAGCCAAATACAGGACCATTCTGGAAGAAAACCTGATGGAGTCTGCAAAAGACCTGAGACTGGGACGGAGATTTGTCTTCCAACAAGATAATGATCCAAAACATAAAGCAAAATCTACAATGGAATGGTTCAAAAATAAACATATCCAGGTGTTAGAATGACCAAGTCAAAGTCCAGACCTGAATCCAATCGAAAATCTGTGGAAAGAACTGAAAACTGCTGTTCACAAATGCTTTCCATCCATCCTCACTGAGCTCGAGCTGTTTTGCAAGGAGGAATGGGAAAAAATTTCAGTCTCTCGATGTGCAAAACTGATAGACATACCCCAAGCGACTTACAGCTGTAATCGCAGCAAAAGGTGGCGCTACAAAGTATTAACTTAAAGGGGCTGAATAATTTTGCACGCCCAATTTTTCAGTTTTTGATTTGTTAAAAAAGTTTGAAATATCCAATAAATGTCGTTCCACTTCATGATTGTGTCCCACTTGTTGTTGATTCTTCACAAAAAAATACAGTTTTATATCTTTTTGTGTTTGAAGCCTGAAATGTGGCAAAAGGTCGCAAAGTTCAAGGGGGCCGAATACTTTCGCAAGGCACTGTACCTACAACTTTTCAATTTATTTATTTATAATTTTTTGAAACAATTCATTTTTTAAATTTCACTTCACCAATTTAGGCTTTTTGGTGTATGTCTATTACATTAAATACAAATACAAATCCAGTTTGATAAAATACATTTTTTTTTATTGTAATTTTGGGTAGAGCAGACAATTCCATATGTCTGTGTTAGCTGCATGTGTGACATAACTCCACTAGTAATGTTTATGATGTAATTTACAAAGATGATACCTTTTAATAACATTTTATCAACAAAAAAAATATCTTTATCAATTAGTATATTTGAGTTTAACCTCAATATTTGTTGTATTATTTGTTCTGATTTTCAGGTGGATTAAATTGAATTTGCAACAAACTTTCTATGGCTTGTTTAAAAAATAACAATATTTTGGAGATATTTATTTTCAAATAACCCAAAGTGATCTGTTGTAATCTGAATAAAGGGAAAAAGGCAATTCTTGAACATGGGGTGAAACATTCTTACTAATTTACTAGAGAACCAGTTTGGATTTAAGTATAACTTTTCTATGACTGATACATTTAGATTAATTATATGAATAGGCCCTTTTAATTAGGTCTGGCTTGCCATTCCAAATAAAATGGAATATTTTTTGCTCATATAATTTAAACAGCTTGCTCGATGTAGGCAAAACCATAAAAAATAGGTAAACTGTGAT
Organism: Oncorhynchus mykiss; assembly: GCF_013265735.2. Taxonomy (NCBI): domain Eukaryota; kingdom Metazoa; phylum Chordata; class Actinopteri; order Salmoniformes; family Salmonidae; genus Oncorhynchus; species Oncorhynchus mykiss. Next base: position 76,132,437 of record NC_048567.1, on the reverse strand, counting down.
ATGACTAAAGAGTTAATCAGGGTGATTTTCCACAAATCAACAGGTATTTTCCTTTCCATGTAGCAAGACCTTGTCTATTTTTGCAAACTTTCTATTCAAATTTATTGGAGTGAAATCATTTCTTTATTTCGGGATATGTATACCGAGTGTGTCCACATCCCCGTCAGACCATTTCATTGGTAAACCACACGGTAATGTCTTTTTTTGTCATCCAATACGTAATATAGTCATGATTATCATGATTTGGTTTTACTCCAGAGAGGTTAGAAAAAGTATCTAGATTCTCTATGAGGCTGTTGAGGGATTCTAATTGTGGATTTAAAAGCAAACATGAATCATCAGGATACAATGACACCTTTGTTTTTAAGCCCTGGATTTCCAATCCATTAATATTATTGTCGGATTGAATTTTAACAGCTAACATTTCAATGGCAATGATAAATAGATATGCCGATAGTGGACAACCTTGTTTTACTCCTCTTGACAGTTTAAAACTTTCTGAGATGTAGCCATTATTTACTATTTTACACCTAGGGTTACTATACATAACTTTCACCTATTGAATAAGAGATTCTCCAACATTGAAATATTCCAGGCATTTATATATAAACTCCAGATATTTCATAGTGTTCTATTGTTTCCAGTATTTGTTGTTTATTATCTCCAATGTATTGTCCATGTAGAATTTTTGCATCACAACATTGAAGTGTAAGAGGCCTCCATTTTTTTTTAATGACTGGATCTTTATATATATCAATTGGATCCTGTTTCAGTAACAATGAAATCAGACCTTCTTGTTGAGTGTATGTTAATATACCATCTATATAGGAGTGGTTAAAACATGCTAATAACGGTCCTCTGAGTATATCAAAAAAAGTTTGGTATAAATCCACTGGTATGCCATCCAGCCCTGGAGTTGTCCCAGACGTAAAGACTTAAATTGCATCAAGAAATTCCTCCTCTGTAATTTGGCCTTCACATGAGTCTTTCTGTACAGATGTTAATTTTACATTATTAATAGGAAAAACCTGTTAATTGAAATGCATTCCAGGTAACTACCTCAATAAGCTGTTTGAGAGAATGCCAAGAGTGTGCAAAGCTGTCATCAAGGCAAAGGGTGGCTACTTTGAAGAATCTCAAATATAAAATATATTCTGATTTGTTTAACACTTTTTTGGTTACTACATGATATGTGTTATTTAATAGTGTTGATGTCTTAACTATTATTCTACAATGTAGAAAATAGTACAAATAAAGAAAAACCCTCAAACAAGTAGGGGTGTCCAAACTTTAACTGGTAATGTATATACTAGGCGTTGTCCGAGGAAGGCCCAAAAAATGGTCAAATACTCCAGTCACGCAAGTCATAGACTGTTCTCTCTGCTACCGTACGACAAGTGGTACCGGGGGGTCAAGTCTAGGTCCAAAAGGCTCCTTAACAGCTTCTACCCCCAAGCCCAAAGTCTGCTGAACAATTAATCAAATTGCCACCCAGACAATGTACATTGACTCCCCCTTTGTTTTTACACTGCTGCTACTTTTACACTACTGCTATTTATTATCTACGCATAGTCACTTTACCTTCATGTACAAATTACCTCGACTAACCTGTCCCCCCTCACATTGACTCGGTACCCGTAGCCCCTGTATACAATATTTCCTCATTACTGTGTTGTAATTTTCTTGTGTTACTTTAGATTATTTTTTTTTCTATAATTAATTTCTTAAATATTTTCTTAATTACATTTCTTGAACTGTATTGTTGATAAGGGCTTGTAAGTAAGTGTTTCACTGTAAGGTCCACAGCTGTTGTATTCGGTGCATGTGACAAATACAAATTGATTTGATTTGAGTTGCATATCTACCATCTGTAGATCATCTATAGTGGACCATCCTAATAAAGATCAAAGCTATTAAACAAGATGGCCTCTCTTTCATGTTAGAAAGATAGAGAATAAGAGGAAGGAGATACAGACAGACTACACAGACAAAAATGCAGACAGACAGACAACACAGACAGTTCAGTTCAATTCAGAAATGCAGGACTGCAGAGCTATGGTCCATATCCAGACTCTATGACAACTTAAGCTTTGGTAAATGAGTTGTCTACTCTATGACAACTAAAGCTTCAATGAGTTGTCTAGAGACTATAACATCTAAAGCTTCAATTAGTTGTCTAGAGACTATAACATCTAAAGCTTCAATGAGTTGTCTAGAGACTATAACATCTAAAGCTTCAATGAGTTGTCTAGAGACTATAACAACTAAAGCTTAAATGAGTTGTCTAGAGACTATAACAACTAAAGCTTCAATGTGTTGTCCAGAGACTATAACATCTAAAGCTTCAATGAGTTGTCTAGAGACTATAACAACTAAAGCTTAAATGAGTTGTCTAGAGACTATAACATCTAAAGCTTAAATGTGTTGTCCAGAGACTATAACAACTAAAGCTTAAATGAGTTGTCTAGAGACTATAACAACTAAAGCTTAAATGAGTTGTCTACAAACTATATGACAATTATAGCTTCAATGAGTTCAACATTCTGAACAGGTGCAAACATGAAGTAGATCTCACCCAAACAGACAGACAGATACACACGCATATCTCCATCTTGACTTTCCTTACTAAGGTTGTGATCTGCCTTCCAGTGAAGCCCTACGTTCTGGAACACATGCCAGGCAGCGGATGGGGTGTCTTGTTGGCCTAGAACGTGGTCCAAAATGCCAGTCATGGATTGAATGTAGGACATACCTGAGATGCCCAGAATAAAAGCTCTCCCTCCCACTGTTAGTGAACTGTTCAGCAAGCTGGCCTTGGCAGAGGGATGGGCACATTGACATAACTTCGATGGATGGTACCACAGGGCATCAGATCGTATTCCACCCAATGAGTTAGAGGAAAGGGAAATCCTACAACACTACATTGTGTGTTCTGTGTAGAAGCAGAATATAATTATCATCATTCTGTTCTGCTTTTGAATACAACTGCTGATTCAGCATTACCATCAAGAGGAGGGTTGTCAATTATCACAAGTGTGAATTGTAAAATGTTCAAACATTGTAGGGCTACATGTTGATGGTGCCACAGAGCACAGATCTGTTTAAAAAAATACTGTATAGTGTTATTTTTCCTTTTCACAATGAAGTTGTGTAGGCAACTGATGTTGACAGATAAGTCATGCAAGCCTGTCAGATGGTTCAATTTACAATCAGAATAATCACAATGAAACAAGTACTTTATATGGAGGTTATTCAATATAACATTCCATCTGTCTTCTCCACAATGCCAAACTGGGAGACCATGTGAATTATGAGCACTCATAAAGTATTCAGACCCCTTGACTTTTTCCACATTTTGTTACATTACAACCACATTGTAAAATGTATTAAATTACCTTTTTCCATCAATCTACAGACAATACCCCATAATAACAAAGCGAAACAAGGTTTTTAGATTTTTTTGCAAATGTATTGAAAATAAAGAACAGAAATACCTTATTTACATAAGTACTCAGACCATTTGCTATGAGACTCAAAATTGAGCTCAGGTGAATCCTGTTTCCAAAGATCATCCTTGAGATGTTTCTCAAACTTGATTGGAGTCCACGTGTGGTAAACTCAATTGGTTGGACATGATTTGGAAAGGCACACACTTGTCTGTATAAGGTCCTACAGTTGACAGTGCATGTCAGAGAAAAACTAAGCCATGAGTTTGAGGGATTGGTCCATAGAGCTCCAAGACAGGATTGTGTTGAGGCATAGATTTGGGGAAGGGTACCAAAAAATGTCTGCAGCATTGAAGGTCCCCAAGAACACAGTGGCCGCCATCAATCTTAAATGGAAGAAGTTTGGAACCACCAAGACTCTTTCTAGAGCTGGTGGCCCGGCCAAACTGAGCAATAGGGGAGAAGGGCCTTGGTCAGGGAGGTGACCAAGAATCCGATGGTCACTCTGACAGAACTCCAGAGTTCCTCTGTGGAGATGGGAGAACATTCCAGAAGAACAACCATCTCTGCAGCACTCCACCAATCAGGCCTTTATGGTAGAGTGGCCAGATGGAAGTCACTCCTCAGTAAAAGGCACAGCCCACTTGGAGTTTGCCAAAAGGCACCTAAAGGACTCAGACCCTGAGAAACAAAAATTCTCTAGTGTGATGAAACCAAAATTTAACTTGTTGACCTGAATGCCAAGCGTCACATCTGTAGGAAACCTGGCACAATTCCTATGGTGAAGCATGGTGGTGGCAGCATCATGCTGTGGGGATGTTTTTCAACGGCAGGGACTGGGAAACTAGTCAGGATCATGGAAATGATAAACGGAGCAAAGTACAGAGATCCTTGATTAAAACCTGCTCCAGAGCTCTCAGGACCTCAGACTGGGGAGAAAGTTCACCTTTCAACAAGACAAAGACCATAAGCACACAGCCAAGACAACGCAGAAGTGGCTTCGGGACAAATCTCCGAATGTCCTTGAGTGGCCCAGCTAGAGCCCGGACTTGAACCCGATTGAACATCTCTACAGAAGACCTGAAAATAGCTGTGCAGCGACGCTCCCAATTCAACCCGACAGAGCTTGAGATGATCTGCAAAGAATGGGAGAACTCCGCAAATACAGGTGTACCAAGCTTGTAGCATCATACCCAAGAAGACTCGAGGCTGTAATCACTGCCAAATGTGCTTTCACAAAGTACTGAGTAATGGGTCTAAATACTTATGTAAATGTAATATTTCCGTTTTAATTTTTTTAATAAATGTGCTAAAATGTTGGATTGATGAGGGGTAAAAAATTATTTAATCGATTTTAGAGTAAGGCTGTAACATAACAAAATGTTGAAAAAGTCAAGGGGTCTGAATACTTTCCGAATGTGCTGTAGATACGGAGAAACAGGATGCAGATTCAGAATTTAACCGACAAAATGAGGCCTCAGGTAAGTCTTCTCGGAACTGAAGATTAGAAAGAGAACAAACAAATATCACCTTTTAAAACAGAGCCAAACTCTAGACTTTTTTAAATTTAGGGACTGGGATCCGACTACAGTAAAATCACCTTACCGAACTCACACACACACACACACAACACACCACACACCACACATACACACACACCATACCACACGCACACACACGCACAAACACACACACCACCACAGGCCACACACCACACACCACACACACACATACACACACACCATACCACACACCACACACCACCACACATACACACACACCATACCACACACACACACACACATACACACCACCACACACCACACACCACACATACACACACACCATACCACACACACACACACACACCATACCACACACACACACACACACACACACACACACACACACACACACACACACACACACATACACACACACACACACACACACCACCACACACACCACCACACACCACACACACACATACAGGGAGATAACTGCTTCAACATACAGGTAACTGCCAAAATAAAGGAAACGCCAACGTAGATTCTACAAGTTTCTGGAACTCTATTGGAGGGATTTGACACCATTCTTCCATGACAAATTACATCATTTGTGGTTTTGTTATGGGGTGGTGGACTACACTGTCTCAAACAAGCACGCACACACACACACATACTCTGTGATGAACAAATAACTGACAAAAATATATTTTTAAGGAAAGTTACAATCATCATTCGGTTTTACCCAAGCCTGCATGCACACAGCATGTTTATGCTGATGGATTTGTGGTGTGAGTGAGGATTTGTGGTGTGTGTGAGTGAGTGTTTGTTCATGAGTCATGTGTATGGATTTGTGGTGTGTGTGTGTGGGTGTTTGTTTATGAATCATGTGTATGGATTTGTGGCGTGTGTGTGTGGGTGTTTGTCTACAGTGGGTATTGTTTGTATATGTTTCTGAATCATGTAAATGAGTAGAAAGTAGGAAAGGAAAGCGTTAAAGGCTCAGCTCTATAACAGTCTCTCCTCTGTAGGGAGCGAAGTATCACATGACATACACACACTTTAAACAGACGCACACACCTCATGCACGACACACTCAGAACCAAACTCCATGCATACAGTGCCTGGCAAAAATATTCATCCCCCTTGGCATTATTCCTATTTTTTTGCATTACAACCTGTAATTTAAATATATTTGGATTTCATGTAATGGACATACACAAAATAGTCCAAATTGGTGAAGTGAAATGAAAAAAATTACTTGTTTACTATGTATTTGCTATGAAGCCCCTAAATAAGATCTGCTACAACCAATTACCTTCAGAAGTCACATAATTAGTTAAATAAAGTCGACCTGTGTGCAATCTAAGTGTCACATGATCTGTCACATGATCTCAGTATATATACACCTGTTCTGAAAGGCCCCAGAGTCTGCAACACCACTAAGCAAGCAGCACCATGTTTGGCAAGCGGCTCGCCAAACAGGTCAGGGACAAAGTTGTGGAGAAGTATAGATTAGGGTTGGGTTATAAAAAAAATATCAGAAATTTTGAACATCCCACGGAGCCCCATTACATCCATTATTTAAAAAATTTAAAGAATATTGCACCACAACAAAACTGCCAAGAGAGGGCTGCCCATTAAAACTCACAGACCAGGCAAGAAGGGCATTAAATCAGAGGCAACAAAGAGACCAAAGATAACCCTGAAGGAGCTGCAAAGCTTCACAGTGGAGATTGGAGTATCTGTCCATAGGACCACTTTAAGCCGTACACTCCACAGAGCTGGGCTTTACAGAAGAGTGGCCAGAAAAAAGCCATTGCTTAAAGAAAAAAATAAGCAAACATGTTTGGTGTTCGCCAAAAGGCATGTGTGAGACTCTCCAAACATATGGAAGAAGGTACTCTGGTTTGAGGCCATATGTGATGGGTACAGCATTAATGATAAATTGGACTATATCAATAGTGACAATGCTGCCGACATGAGAAAAGCATTCACGGTGTGCTTCCCCATTGAACAACGAGATGAAGTACATGACGAAGATCACCTTAATGACCCAGAGCTCTGGAATGACCTAACCCTTGAAGACAGCTCGATGCTGCTATTGCAAAAAAAAACAGTGTTTGCAGTGTTTTGCCCACACTCTCCAGCTGATGGTGGGAGATGGCTTGAAAGAAACAAAAGTGACGACTCCTTCGCTTTCAAAGTTATCAAAAACCAGCTCACTGCTGCATACAATCACAACATACAAAGAGGTGTTTGAGGCTGAATGTGGGGAAAGAGGCATCCCTGCTGCTGTCAACACAAGATGGATCTCAACACTGAGACAAGTGAAGGCAGTTGTTCAATGTGACCATCTAAAGCTCAGTCATGTTCTAGAAAAGGCTGGGCACAAGGAGTTGTTGTTCATAGTACAGGAGTGGAATAAGTTGAGGGAGTTGTTGGACATCCTGAAGCCATTTGGAGAAGCAACAGATATGACACATGGGGAGAAGATGGTCACAATCAGTTCTGTTATTCCCTCGGTCCTGTCCCTGAATCATCAGCTGGAACAGCGGAAGCCTCAAGTCCATTTCCTGAGCTGCCTGTCCAGGCATCCCTGGAATCTTCATCAATGTGAAAATGGCCAGGACACAAGATGGAATCACTGCCCCTTTTTCAGATCCAGTCTACCTCAAAGCAGCTGCCTTGGATCTGGCTTTTTCTCTGTGGGTGGAGCACCATGTGCTGGTCAAGGAACAGGTGGCACAAAGAGTGAAAGGTAAATATTATTGACTTTAATGTGACTTTATATCAGAATTTAATTCAAATGACTGCAACAATAATACTTGTTCAGTTTAACCCACTGCATCAACAATACTCTAATACCGGGCTTTTTGGTTCTGCTATGCTTTTACATGTTTTGCAAGAACTGATTCTGCAAGATGCTGCAGGGACTGAGCAAGCTGTGCCTCTTGTTGATGAGGAAGAGCGAGAGGATCATTGTCTTGGACAAGAAGAAGGGCTGTTTGCAGCATACTGTAAGAGGCAGAAGAAAGCTGTTGGGACCTCTCCAGCACTACAGCTAAGTCACTACCTTGACATATGCGAAGGACAGAATGCTCTCTTGTTCTGGGCAATGAACAGGAAGGCTCTTCCTTCACTGTGCCGAGTGGCCATTGGGGTCTTGGCAGTGCGTCCAGTGCTCCGGTGGAGCGTGTCTTCAGCCATGGTGGCATCATACCGCAGCCTCATCATGCACAAATGACTGACAGATTTTTATCGAATTTGGTCTTCTGCAAAGGCAATGCATCATAGGGCCCTGACATAAGATAAAAAAATGTAACCGTTTATCCATTGTACACACACACGTAGTCTCCATGTTCAGGTTGGGATCTGTATTTTCTTCTCAGACATTCAGGCCACTGTTCAAATTGTAGCTCTACTTGAAGTTCAGTAGCAGTTGTTCTGATGTAACTTTTAATAAATGATTGTAACTTTATGTCAGGATTTATTTAGGTGTGTAGAGTGTATCTGGAGAGAGAGCACTACAATATGTTGTTTTTGTTGTCATATTGATGTCTTTCTCATGGCTACCCATGTATTTCCATGGAAATATAATGTTTATTTGGAAAGTAATATAAATATATATATATATAAAGTTTATTTGGAATATATATATTACTTTCCAAATAAACATTATATTTCCATGGAAATACATGGGTAGCCATGAGAAAGACATCAATATATATATATATATAAAAATATGTATTCATGATTTCCGTAAACTTAATATACTAACTCTTACTCTTGTTAAATATGACATGGTATTAAATTTGGTGAAGAACACATTATGAATTGTTTAGGACTTGAGACTTGACTTGCGACTTGTCTGTCTTGGCTTGAGACTTGACTCGGACTTGCCTGTTTTGACTTGGGACTTGACTTTGACTTGAGTGCTAAGACTTGAGACTTACTTGTGACTTGTAAAACAATGATTTGTTCCCACATCTGGTGGTTAGATGTGCCAAGCTTATAGAGACATACCCCAAGAGACTTGCAGCTGTAATTGCTGCAAAAGGTGGCTCAACAAAGTATTGACTTTGGGCGGGTGAATAGTTATGCACGGTTTTCTGGGGGGTTTTGTCGTTTGTTTCACAATAAAAAATAGTTTGCATCTTCAAAGTGGTAGGCATGTTGTGTAAATCAAATGATACAAACCCCCTAAAAAGTATATTTCAATTCCAGGTTGTAAGGCAACAAAATAAGAAAAATTCCAAGGGGGGGGTGAATACTTTTGCAAGCCACTGTACAGCTCAGACAGGCACATTTACAGCACACACATGATAGAGAGAGTGAGAGCTAAGATCAAGCATGGATTAACATAATCAAATCATTAGTTAAGACATTCTTTAAACAATGCAAAGGCCACAATAATTTGGTATTTATTTTTAATGAAATTAGCCACCGCTGTGCTATTGACATTTAAAGACACTAACATATTTCCATAGAAATGAAAGGTCTGACCCCATTGCCACACTGACATGAAAATAACAAATTAATTCATCTTATAACACTCATCCACAGCTGACTAATGGGGAAATTCAGTTTCACCCACTTCTATCCCTCGATCTCATTCCCTAGGAACAGGGATTGGAAGAAGCTGTTCTCTTCTTTGTTTTGGCTGAAAATAAGTCATCTATTTAGTACAGTATGTCGTGACAGCATACACAAAGAAATGAAACAAAAGTCAACATTTTCTAACTGACGAAACAACACCCATATGCAGCACTAGTCTAGAATGATTCAAATGTGGAACCGGTCACAAGGTTTCACACCTAAATATAGAAAGACCAGTTTTGTTCCTGAGGTTGTCCATGTGTTACTGTATGTTTAAGACTTTGTCTCAACAAAAGTGAAAGATTTGTGGTTTTATGAAACTGCAATTCACAGTGAACCAGGTGCATCAACAAAGAGTTCTGGAGGTCTGATGTCTGCTGTCTGTCTTTAGTCAGAATCACGTTCACACTGGAACGTGACGGACAGATCTTACCCAAGGGTTCAAATGGTCTTGAAATGTGAAAAAGTCTGCTGCAAACTGCATACATTCGTAAGGAATTTTCTCCATCATATACTTGAACAGTGGTTTACGCAGTCTTGCCAGGTTTAGATTCCTGTGGATGGAAATGGCTTCAAATGAGAAATCTACTGTATGTTTCAGTGTTCCTCGAGGCTCTATTCTCAGGCCACTACAGTCGGTAACCCTCACTGACTCCTGGCCCTTGACCCCTGGTACTGTGGTGAGGAAACCCCAACAAAGCCACGGAGGGACAGTTTGATTACATTTCCATAACCTGTTTGCTATGGTGAGTGGACACTTCACTCTGGAAAAAAAAGCCAACATGGCAGCAACCCTCCACACCACGGCCGCCACAGAGCCGGCATCAAGTCACTTGTGACAGTTTATCTCCTCATTAGTGACTGGATGACATTTCCAGCATCTTTCCAACCACTTCTGTGCTCGGGTTTTTCTGGCGAGTTTCAGTTTCTTTCCAAGGTAAAGAACCAAGGAAGGCAGACCAGGGGCAATCCGACACCTTATATGATGGGAATGGTAACCAAGTTCAGACCTCAGTAAGTGAGCGTTATGGTTAACGCAGAGGAAGACACAGGGAAAATGAGAGCCATGTAGGACAAACCTTGCCCAGATACAGAATGAGGGGAGAGCCATCCATGAGAAACTTGCCCAGATACAGAAGGAGGGGGAGCCTTCCATGGGAAACCTTGCCCAGAAAAGGAAGGAGGGGGGAGCCATGCATGGGAAACCTTGCCCAGATACAAAAGCAGACTTTGCCCGTGCTTCTGCACCTGCATTGCTTGCTGTTTAGGCTGGGTTTATGTACAGCACTTTGTGACATCAGCTGATGTAAGACGGGCTTTATAAATACATTTGATTGATACAGAAGGAGGGGAGAGCAATGCTTGGGAACCTTGCCCAGATACAGAAGGAGACTTCCCTGCAAACCAAAATTGGTTCTGTGAATGTTCCCAGAACATTCATTAGGTTACCCCAAAAGTTCTAATAACACAAAAACTGTCCAGTTGTGTTGATAATTATACAATGTTTGTATAAAACATTCTCCTGATGTTGCAAGAAGTTTCCCAGGAACATTATTTGAATGTTTTTGGGATGTTATCATTCTAATGTTAGATACAACCCTGACTATGACCTAATGGGAACATTAACTAATGTTCAGGGAATGTTAGCTAATGTCCTGGGAACGTTAGCTAAGGTCCTGGGAACGTTAGCTAATGTCCTGGGAACGTTAGCTAATGTCCTGGGAACGTTAGCTAATGTCCTGGGAATGTTAGCTAATGTCCTGGGAAAGTTCCACCATGTACAATCTCATTTAATGAATGGATCAGAATAATAATGAATGATATTCTTCAAAGGAATAGGCACTATATCATGCAAAATGTATTGTCATCAGTTTTATGAAATGACACTGCAGACTTGTTCTCAAGTGGTTTTGACACCTTTCTGTGTGGCGCTTGTACAGAAGGTTCATTAGAAACAAGTACGGTAGTGCTGCATAGTTAATATTCATGTATCACAATAAACGTTGTAGTTAAATAGGTCAAGTGTAAGACTCACAACATGAAACATAACACTTCTGTTCGTCTGTCTCCCCCTTTTTTCCGATTGATTTACATTAAAGCATACAAGCATTTTGCTACACTCACATTAACATCTGCTAACCATGTGTATGTGACAAATAAAATTTGATTTGATTTGACATTGCAACAGGGGCGGACTGGGACCAAAAATCGGCCCTGGCATTTCAAGCACACTGGCCCATTTCCTTCCTCAATGCCATCACACCGGCCCATTTTTTGGTTGAGGCCTCCATTATTAGTTCAGATAATGATAATTGTGTTGTTTTTTAAGTTAGAGGACCACTAGGCAAAACATGAACTCATTTGCCCTGCACTCCATACAGGAGGCAACATTCAAATCACATCCTGTGGCTGCCTTCATATTCCCTGGCAGGCCATTTCATTCAGTCAGCCTTGCACACAGTGGTGATGAATATTGACATTTCAAAGATAAGCTGATTGTTGGTGATTTTTTGGGGACAGATGTGTGGAGCTTGTTTTATGTGAACTCCCATAATGAGCTCTGGATATTGGAACCATAGTGAGCTCTGGTTATTGGTCCAATAGTGAGCTCTGGTTATTGGTCCAATAGACAGCTCTGGATATTGGTCCAATAGGGAGCTCTGGATATTGGTCCAATAGGGAGCTCTGGATATTGGTCCAATAGAGAGCTCTGGATATTGGTCCTATAGTGAGCTCTGGATGTTGGTCCAATAGAGAGCTCTGGATATTGGTCCAATAGAGAGCTCTGGATATTGGTCCAATAGGGAGCTCTGGATATTGGTCCAATAGAGAGCTCTGGATATTGGTCCAATAGAGAGCTCTGGATATTGCTCCTATAGTGAGCTCTGGATATTGGTCCAATAGAGAGCTCTGGATATTGGTCCAATAGACAGCTCTGGATATTGGTCCAATAGAGAGGTCTGGATATTGGTCCAATAGGGAGCTCTGGATATTGGTCCAATAGAGAGCTCTGGATATTGCTCCTATAGTGAGCTCTGGATATTGCTCCTATAGTGAGCTCTGGATATTGGTCCAATAGAGAGCTCTGGATATTGGTCCAATAGGGAGCTCTGGATATTGGTCCAATAGACAGCTCTGGATATTGGTCCTATAGTGAGGTCTGGATATTGGTCCAATAGACAGCTCTGGATATTGGTCCAATAGAGAGGTCTGGATATTGGTCCTATAGTGAGCTCTGGATATTGGTCCTATGGTAAGCTCTGGATATTGGTCCTATAGTGAGCTCTGGATATTGGTCCAATAGAGAGCTCTTTACATTGGTAACAGCTCCTCCTAGTGGTTAATTGTCAAACTGACTCAGCAAGAATCTCCTAATAAGTGATGAACGAGTGAGTGACATAGAATGTTTCAAATTCAGAAAAAACAAGACAGCAGCCTTCACTTAGCCAGTTTTTGTGGGGGGGTGGGGGGGGGGGCATAACAGTCTGTACCTAGGTCAAAGGTTACTGTAACTGCAGAGTGTTTTTTGCTGAAAGCTACTGGAATGGAAACATCACAGTAAATGATGTAGTTTAGAATTATATTGGTTGAGGAACACATGCTTAAGTGATCCTAGAAGGCTCTTGTGTATGAAATTATTGTCTCATTTTGAATTGGAGTTGTCAGACCAATAAGCATCTGCATAAAAGGGTCTGAGTCACTCTCCCACCTCCCTCTGAAAGTAACAGGCACATGTATGTGCCACGCACCCGCCCACGCATGCATGCATGCACGCACACACGTATTTAACACAGTCAGTTGGCTACCTTCATATCAGAAATGGTGTCCAATGGAGAGGACAGGTGTAGGCTTTAGAGTGAAATAGGCATCCACAACCAGCGTTATTTAAATACAAAACAGAGATCTTAGCATGGAAGGCAAGAGCAAAAGTATCCTGGCATTGCCTGATGGTTACTGTACATTCGTGAAGGCCTACTGATCTAAGTACAAACATAGTTTAAACAACGACATTAACACATTCTTACAGCATGTTTGGGAAATTAAATGTTAATAGATCATTCATACTGCATGACCCCACCACTGGTCCTCATAACAAGTTTGATAGTGTGCAAGATAATGCTTTCAGTAGCCTATCAAACCAATACAGTGCTTGTATTTTCATTATAGGATAAGCCTATTCACATTATTCGTTTATGCAGAATGTAGTGACATTGATGGCTGTGACAGCTATTGGTTCTCACCCCGACATTGTAGCCAAAGTATTGTAGTTGATAGAAGCAGCCAAGTGCTCTATTCTCTCCATGATCATTCATTCTAGCAAGACCTTCATTCTGGCTCAAACGTTATTATGATCTAAGAAAACAGTTTTGCGCTTCGCATGTGTAGGATTAAGTCAATCGATGTGCACCGCTTCATCTGTGAGACGAGGCGGAAAACATTTAGGGGTAGAAAGAAGTGTGTGCTCGCCAAGCAGAAGCACGTATTCAGTACCCCTGGAATCTAATCATGCCTCCAGATTGAGTGTTTTTATTTCAATGTGTTGATTAAGGTTGCGTTGGTGTCTTGTGTGCGCCCTCGCAGTTGGCACCATTTCAGCCTTTAGCGTGAAAGACTGATCCTATTGCTGAAAAAAGATTGGCCACTTGCCAAGAAATGGAACAAGTGCGCCTCCCTTCCCTAGTTAGGCGTATTCATAGTTAGGGGTTTGGCCGATTTTAAAAAGGCAAGCCTGGTCCGAAGTTGATCAGTCTGCTCAGAAAACTTATCCGGAGGGAAAGTATTAGAATCGGTTTCAAAGGAGGAAAAATCCAGGTTTTGTGCAAAGAATTGCATTGCAACCAGAGAGGACATAACTTCTGTCAATTAAGAGAAACAATATTGCACCCCGAAGTGTAGTCTTTGGTGATATTTTTACTTGTTCTGTGAATACTTTGATTTGTAAAGAATATATTTTTTCGTTTATTTTGACTGAAGTGTGCTGAAAGCACTCTCTCCATTTGGATGCGGACTGGTTTTTAGCTTTATAAATTGGATAATTTAACGCACGGGCATTGCCTGTAAATTATATTCACATTTGGTGTTTATCAATTGCAAGACGAATATGTTTCTCAGTTTTTGTCTACTGCTGACATTTGTCTTGGGGCTGACCGGGTCCTTTGGCTCATATGTACCATGCGAGCCGTGCGACCAGAAGGCGCTCTCTATGTGCCCCCCGGTCCCCGTCGGTTGTCAACTCGTGAAGGAGCCTGGCTGTGGTTGCTGCCTAACCTGTGCCCTATCAGAAGGTCAGGCGTGCGGTGTTTACACCGGAACATGCACCCATGGCTTGCGCTGCTTGCCGCGGAATGGAGAGGAGAAGCCCCTTCACGCGCTCCTTCACGGCAGGGGGGTGTGCACGAACGAAAAAGGATACAAACCCCTCCATCCACCCATAGGTAAGGAGACGCAGTGAATGCATGCGATTAGAGGAGCCACAGAAGATGGGGCTGTGTAAAATACAACAGCATGATATTGTCGCAGGGTTGAAATTCTGTTTCAGCTATACTGGCCCCGCTAAATGGAATTGTAAATGTTTTCGTTACATTTTAACAGAACGTTCCATTTGGTTCTTCCATGACCCCTCGCAAACGAACTTCTATGCTGTTTCGGGTTTTGTGAAGTCATAGTTTCACAGACAACTGTTGTGAGCATTTACATTAGCATACTGAAGTTTGGAATCCACATTTGAAATAACTGCCCAGGTAACGTTACATGAGCTGCTCTATACACTGTCTGATTTGTCAGTCTTATTACGGCAAGCTTTATTGTGAATCTGGGTCTTTATTCAACCGCAAAAATGTATCCGATTCATCACAGTGCCACAATAACAGCACGTGCGAGGAATAAATCCGTTATTGCGTAGCCTTCCATAGCAATAGCAAGTGTGATATATATGCAAATAGGCCTACTGGTGAGTGTTGTTAGTGTTGATCTTATCCGTGTGGGTATGTGCTTAAAATCAACATTCACAATAAGTTGCTGCTGGCGCACTTGTCAGTTTAGTTTTGAGTGAGTTTGTGTGCGCAGCAGTGGACTGTGCTGCGCTCTAACTTGCAGTCGCTGTATAGTGTTCGTTATGGATACAGTATTGTAGACTGAAAGCGTTCTGCTGAATATCTTTCGAAAGGGCTGTCCCCCCACAGACACGTGCCTGTCTGGACGTACATTCTTGTATGATAACACATTGTAGCCTATGTGGAAATACGTAATTGCTGCTATTCTAATTAGTTGACACATCTCACTTTGTTGGACACCTGCATTTCTTGCAAACATATTTGCGACCTTCAAAGAATATCAATATTTTCCAACATATGGTAACCCATCCTGTTATGTTCTGGGATACACCAGGAGGTGCGGTTTCTGCAGGTACCAGAATATATTTAAAACACAGTCTCCGGCTCCAAGGGCTGTGTTCCATCTCAGTGCTATGCACTCGTGTTTTGTTATTGTGTTTTAAGACTTTACCTACCTTTAACTCTTGACGTACCCACCCCCGAATAAATGATTCAACGTAAATTGATCGCTAACCTGAACCATTCTGAATGCATGCCTACATTTAAATGTTAGTTTCACTTTTGCCGAGTTTGACTGACAGCTAATATGACACCACATGGTGTAATTAAAACCTCAAACCATGGTTTAATTATGTTGCTGCAGTTCCACCAAGGGTTGGCGTTGTATTGGGAGATTGGGTTGGGTTCTTCTTATAGTAATTGACTGAAGAGGCCTCTGATCCTGGAGCGACAGACCTTTTTAAAACTGATTTGAGGTTTAGTCCCTGTGGGTGGTGTTGAGAGTCGGATTATCACTCAAAGATTACATTTGATTTTGTGTGTGCATGAGTCTGTGCACACTTGTACATCTTGGATGTGTGTGCACAGTGGGGAAAGAGGAGTTAGGTTTGAATTAACCAAACGTCAACATTTAGAGGTCATAGCTGGTATTATATTATTCATGATTTAGATTGTCACTTGTTACCAGATCATATTAGGCTAAATACGTTTTTTGGTGACAAACCAAATGTGATTAATGCCAGTGGTTTAGACCTATTCTTTGTTTGGCCAGGTTGAAAGACTCAGGCTATGCTTTGGATACACCCTACATGTACTGTACCTCCCTTGGGGGACAATGCATGAAATCACAACAATGGATTTCAGCCCCTTCAAGAGGTCACGATTGTCTGTAGTACTGGCAGCAAGGCTATACATCCCATAAATACTTGCAGCAAGAACTGAAATAAACCCAGTACACGTGTCTAGCAATAAGTATCACTGATCCAGGACATTGAATTCCAACACGCACTCTATCTGAAGCCGGTGCATGTGTGCAAATGCTAACTTTTGGCACTGAGTGGTAACAGGAGCTCGTCCGTCTTTCTGCCCCTGGCCAGACAGTGTGACCGCTCAGGCACAGTGCAGTGATTCAGCAGAATGCCTCCGGTTGCTCTTCTCTGAAGGGCCGTCCATCAAGGGCTCCTCTGATTGGAGTTAGACATGAGTCTTTAGTTTCCTGCCGTGTAGGGTTTCAACCTGCTCTGATCAGCTGGCAAACACAGAGAGGACAGGCCAAGTGTCCAAAGACGGATCCTCAGGGGACCCAATAGTTTCCATCTCTGGGCTGTATTCATGCAATTCTACCACGTTCTTGCAGAAGAAAAAGCCACTTTGGACCCAGTTGAACCCATCTACATATTATAAAGACTTAATGCATTTAAAGGGGGACTGCCACTTTAAATACCAGATCTGGATATGTTTCTTGAACGAGATGGAATTACATTGAATTATCTCTGTATTGGCATGACATGGGTATAACATTGTAATGCAATGTTGTCAAACTACACACTACCCTGTTGTCTCTCTCTTATATCTACAGAAGTCTGGTGTCACCCAGCATCTTGACTGTTGACTGTGTTGCAAGGAAATTATGCTTAGCTCGGATGGCTGGGCATAGGAGTTGGTTTGTGTTGCCGGCCACTCAGTTCACTGTGTTAGCCCAGAAGAATAAGAACCTGGAACGCATGCCAACAGATATGATTTCATGCCAACAGATATGACTACATGCTAACATATATGACTCCATGCTAACATATATGACTGTGCCAATAGATATGAGTCTATGCCAACAGATATGAGTCTATGCCAACATATATGAGTCTATGCCAACAGATATGACTCCATGGCAACAGATATTACATCATGGCATAAGGCCTCTTGCTCTCTGAGCTTGTGAAATATCCTTATGTTTGAACAGGTTTCCCTTTGCCAAGAAACAAGAAGATGATTAAAGAGACTGTATGAATCTAGAAAGCTTGACTTGCACATCAACATGCACGCAGTACTCTATAAACATAGCATCAGCCAAAGCCCAAAAGAACAGAACCATTTTGAGTTCAGGGTTTATTTTTGTGCCCCATGATAGTTTTTTATGCCTATTTGGTGGTGCATTTACAAGTTTTAGTGCAATCACAAGCCAATGCAATGAAGCCCGTTTGTCACCTGTCTTTGTTACCACAATTTACAATGGCTATGGGACAAAATAAACACTGGCACCCCAAATGTGGTGTTAACTTGACAACTTAATGCATGCACCAAGTGATTTGTGGCTCTGTACTCTTCTTGAAAGGCTATAACTAAGGGGATGAGCAAGTATTATTTTTAAGATACAGCCCCAGCCATCTTAGGAAAACATTTTACAGTAGCAGGGTCAACTTCAAGTATTCTTTTTAAGATACAGCCCCAGCCATCTTAGGAAAACATTTTACAGTAGCAGGGTCAACTTCAAGTATTTTTTTTTCTGTGTTCTTGTAATTAACCATCCTCCCTCATACAGCTCCTGGATGCTCCACACCAATTGTCCTCATGTGAATTGAACAGACAGACCAGCGTGGGTTGGTTTTAGTTAGCGTTACACATTGCTACTGCAATGTTATATTCCCAAATACATCAGACAATCTCTCTTAACAAAGAGGCCAGTGACAATACACATTGGTGTGAGGCAGCTTGGTTGGCCTAGCTACAATAGATGGCATACTACTGTACAGTAGACTATTAGTCCTGCTCCAGTTCAACCAGAGATGGCCCCAGCTGTTTGATGGTTTAATGGCTAGGTCATAAGGAGAAGAACATTGCTGAGGGAGATTTTGCAACTCACTCACCCTGATCCCTCTCCTCACAGAAGTGGATGTTGTTGTTGAATGCTAAATATAACCAACCTCATCAGATTCACATGAGAGAGTTTATCATGTACTCTTCTTCTGGTTTTCTAGAATGCTGTGCCATTTGACACATGTGTTAATCATGGGAAACCAATTGCCAGTGTAAGGTCTACTAACATGCTCTAGGACCAAGCTATGGCACTTTTCCCATGCACAGTATTCAAGCTAGAGAACTTATGTGGCAGTTTGCACGCTTGAATGAGTTTTTCCGGTGAAGTTTTACAGCAATCAGTCTGACACCATTGGATGCTGGTGGTAGGAGCTATTGGAGGATGGGCTCATTGCGATGGCTGGAATGGAATCAATGGAACACAGTCAAACATGTTGTTTCCATATGTTTGATGTGTTAGATACCGTTCCATTCATTCCATTCTAGAATTTGCAATGAGCCCGTCTTCCTATAGCTCCTCCCAACAGCCTCCACTGGCTGACACTTACATCAGGGTCATGCCCAGTAGAGAACGCTTTGCAAAGGACAGCAAAAAGGATTGTGTCGATAAAGTATTACCTTTCTGTTTCACTCCATTTCAATAATTTTTTTCCCTACTGGACATGACCCAGGACAGCACAAGAATAGTATCACTTACCACAGAAGAACCTAACTCATTGAAAGTCACTGTCAGGAGCTCAAGAAAAAAATCCTGTCTCAAGTTTCTATTCTGAATGAGAACAACAGATGTCCTAATCTCTATTCTGCAGCCTTGGTGCCTGTTTCAGCTCCAAAATGTGGATTTTGTCATTTTCACCCTAATGTCTCTGGCCTGAGTGTATGGAGAAGAGCTTTGGACGGTGGATGAGGAGGTTCCGTGTAAGCCAAAATAGCATCCTCTTCCACCAGGGAGTCTGAATTTCGTCACACCCCGGCAATTGTGTTGTGTTGACGGTGACCCAGAAAGGCAGCGTCCGAGTGCCTTGTAAAAAAGATAAAATAAAAATGATGTGGAATGAGATCTCAGACCCTAATTAGGCTTGCATACGAGAGCAGTGGCATGTAGCATCACGGAGGGGTGCTTTCAACTGCTGTCGTACATTTATTTGACATCAACAGAGAAATGTTTTCGGTACAGAAGTTGCAAGAGGGGCAGTGAGGTGCCCTACTTGGAAGGGACTCCCATCACCACGGAACAAGTGTTGCTTGAATTTTTAATCCCTCAATTGTTCCTGCTGCTATTTTTTAACTCTGAATCAAAAAGCAGGAAACGTTTTGATTGCACTGTACATATTTGTTGTTCATGGTACCTTGGGAAAAGTTGCTGATTAAGTCAGAATTCAGTTTCAGGAGAGACTCCCATGGTACGGACCGTGTATATCGATGTGGCTGTAGTGGAGCGGGTCGAAAGTTTCGAGTTCCTTGGTGTCCACACCACCAACAAACTATCATGGTCCAAACACACCAAGAAAGTTGTGAAGAGGGCACGACAACACCTCTTCCCCCTCAGGAGACTGAAAAGATTTGGCACGGGTCCCCAGATCCTCAAAAAGTTATACAGCTGCACCATCGAGAGCATCGAGACCGATTGCATCACCGCCTGGTATGGCAACTGCTTGATATCCAAGCTTATTTTGCTACAGAGGGTAGTGTGTACGGCCCAGTACATCACCAGGGCCAAGCTTCCTGCCATTCAGAACCTATATACTAGGCAAGTCATAGACTGTTCTCTCTGCTACCGCACCGCAAGCGGTACCGAAGCGCCAAGTCAAGGTCCAAAAGGCTCCTTAACAGATTCAAATCAGGTAGTAACCATCTAAAAGTGTCAATAAAGTGAATTGAAAGGAAGTTAAACATTGACTATCCACCAGCACTTACATTGGAACTATCTCAGCATCTTTTTGAGTTGATGATGTCACAGGACTAATGTTCTTTTAAATGTGTCCGCCTGCTGCCCATCCGAAACAGTTCGGGACAGTTTGTGCATATGTTATGATGAGATTAGGTGACATGTTTGTTTGTTTTGGTCTACTGCAAGAGATATTTCAGCTGTTCGTGCACACCAAAAAATGTATTTTAGGCAAGCTCAAATTGTTAGCTGAAGTCTACACCCCTTCGTCCAAGATTGGTCAACAGTAGGGATTCTTCAATGAAGTTGTCATTCAAAAAGACACGACTCATTTTCATGCTAATTTTTTCACTTGAGAAATAATGCAACAAACATTTTAGTTATTTGTAAAATTATGAGACTAAGAGCTCCTCAGCAGAAACGTCAACATTAATGACAGACATCTTGACTTATCTTAGATTAAGTCTGACTATTTTAAGGAAGTGAATACTGGCTACGGCGTCTCAATATGGACAAACAGTGCTATTGCCGCTTTTTTCTTGTTTTTTAATCAAACTGAAGCATGCTTTACACTGTATTGGGAAATGCAGTGGTTGAGTTGTGCCCCAACGAGTAAGCATTTTGCAAGGCCATTCGATGTGGTATTGAATGTGCTCCAATGGCTTTACATTTTGTTTAGATCCCTACACAATGAATGCTGTTGGTCTGGATCACCTACCTCTAATTGAATGACTGAAGTGCAGTGTTTCATTCTGGTCCAAGGGCTTTCTATATCTCCTTCTCTGTGCTACAGTGGTAGGGGTATCAGGCCATGGATTCTGTCCAGAAGCCTTGAAATATTAAGCAGCGAAATAAGACGGGGCAGGGTAGCCTAGTGGTTAAAGCGTTGGACTAGTAACCAGCAGGTAGCCTAGTGGTTAGAGCGTTGGACTAGTAACCAGCAGGTAGCCTAGTGGTTAGAGCGTTGGACTAGTAACCAGCAGGTAGCCTAGTGGTTAGAGCGTTGGACTAGTAACCGGAAGGTAGCCTAGTGGTTAGAGCGTTGGACTAGTAACCAGCAGGTAGCCTAGTGGTTAGAGCGTTGGACTAGTAACCAGCAGGTAGCCTAGTGGTTAGAGCGTTGGACTAGTAACCAGCAGGTAGCCTAGTGGTTAGAGCGTTGGACTAGTAACCGGAAGGTAGCCTAGTGGTTAGAGCGTTGGACTAGTAACCAGCAGGTAGCCTAGTGGTTAGAGCGTTGGACTAGTAACCGGAAGGTAGCCTAGTGGTTAGAGCGTTGGACTAGTAACCAGCAGGTAGCCTAGTGGTTAGAGCGTTGGACTAGTAACCGGAAGGTAGCCTGGTGGTTAGAGCGTTGGACTAGTAACCGGAAGGTAGCCTAGTGGTTAGAGCGTTGGACTAGTAACCAGCAGGTAGCCTAGTGGTTAGAGCGTTGGACTAGTAACCAGCAGGTAGCCTAGTGGTTAGAGCGTTGGACTAGTAACCAGCAGGTAGCCTAGTGGTTAGAGCGTTGGACTAGTAACCAGCAGGTAGCCTAGTGGTTAGAGCGTTGGACTAGTAACCAGCAGGTAGCCTAGTGGTTAGAGCGTTGGACTAGTAACCGGAAGGTAGCCTAGTGGTTAGAGCGTTGGACTAGTAACCGGAAGGTAGCCTAGTGGTTAGAGCGTTGGACTAGTAACCAGCAGGTAGCCTAGTGGTTAGAGCGTTGGACTAGTAACCAGCAGGTAGCCTAGTGGTTAGAGCGTTGGACTAGTAACCAGCAGGTAGCCTAGTGGTTAGAGCGTTGGACTAGTAACCAGCAGGTAGCCTAGTGGTTAGAGCGTTGGACTAGTAACCAGCAGGTAGCCTAGTGGTTAGAGCGTTGGACTAGTAACCAGCAGGTAGCCTAGTGGTTAGAGCGTTGGACTAGTAACCAGCAGGTAGCCTAGTGGTTAGAGCGTTGGACTAGTAACCAGCAGGTAGCCTAGTGGTTAGAGCGTTGGACTAGTAACCAGCAGGTAGCCTAGTGGTTAGAGCGTTGGACTAGTAACCAGCAGGTAGCCTAGTGGTTAGAGCGTTGGACTAGTAACCAGCAGGTAGCCTAGTGGTTAGAGCGTTGGACTAGTAACCAGCAGGTAGCCTAGTGGTTAGAGCGTTGGACTAGCAACCAGCAGGTAGCCTAGTGGTTAGAGCGTTGGACTAGTAACCAGCAGGTAGCCTAGTGGTTAGAGCGTTGGACTAGTAACCAGCAGGTAGCCTAGTGGTTAGAGCGTTGGACTAGTAACCAGCAGGTAGCCTAGTGGTTAGAGCGTTGGACTAGTAACCGGAAGGTAGCCTAGTGGTTAGAGCGTTGGACTAGTAACCAGCAGGTAGCCTAGTGGTTAGAGCGTTGGACTAGTAACCGGAAGGTAGCCTAGTGGTTAGAGCGTTGGACTAGTAACCGGAAGGTAGCCTAGTGGTTAGAGCGTTGGACTAGTAACCAGCAGGTAGCCTAGTGGTTAGAGCGTTGGACTAGTAACCGGAAGGTAGCCTAGTGGTTAGAGCGTTGGACTAGTAACCGGAAGGTAGCCTAGTGGTTAGAGCGTTGGACTAGTAACCGGAAGGTAGCCTAGTGGTTAGAGCGTTGGACTAGTAACCAGCAGGTAGCCTAGTGGTTAGAGCGTTGGACTAGTAACCGGAAGGTAGCCTAGTGGTTAGAGCGTTGGACTAGTAACCAGCAGGTAGCCTACTGGTTAGAGCGTTGGACTAGTAACCGGAAGGTTGCCTAGTGGTTAGAGCGTTGGACTAGTAACCGGAAGGTTGCCTAGTGGTTAGAGCGTTGGACTAGTAACCAGCAGGTAGCCTAGTGGTTAGAGCGTTGGACTAGTAACCAGCAGGTAGCCTAGTGGTTAGAGCGTTGGACTAGTAACCAGCAGGTAGCCTAGTGGTTAGAGCGTTGGACTAGTAACCAGCAGGTAGCCTAGTGGTTAGAGCGTTGGACTAGTAACCAGCAGGTAGCCTAGTGGTTAGAGCGTTGGACTAGTAACCGGAAGGTTGCCTAGTGGTTAGAGCGTTGGACTAGTAACCGGAAGGTAGCCTAGTGGTTAGAGCGTTGGACTAGTAACCGGAAGGTTGCCTAGTGGTTAGAGCGTTGGACTAGTAACCAGCAGGTAGCCTAGTGGTTAGAGCGTTGGACTAGTAACCGGAAGGTAGCCTAGTGGTTAGAGCGTTGGACTAGTAACCAGCAGGTAGCCTAGTGGTTAGAGCGTTGGACTAGTAACCGGAAGGTTGCAAGTTCAAACCCCCGAGCTGACAAGGTACAAATCTGTCGTTCTGCCCCTGAACAGGCAGTTAACCCACTGTTCCTAGGCCGTCATTGAAAATAAGAATTTGTTCTTAACTGACTTGCCTGGTTAAATAAAGGTAAAAAAAATAAAAATAAATAAGACTGGGGGAGTCATGGGTGGCCAGTGTTGTGGCTTAAAGATAATGACAGAGGACTTCCTGCTCCATTATCACTATCTCACCGCATACACCCCCCCGTCCTCTGGATTAACAGCACCTCTACTCAAGACCTATGATCTTGTAAAGGTGTCATTTCAGAGGGTGTTCTGTGCTAGCATTGATTAGGATACACTCAGTGGTGTAAGGTGTGTGAGCCAATGAGAATTTAAGCATCTCATTGTTGTGACGCATTTTCTGCCCAAAGTTGTATGACTGTGAATTCATAACGACCTGTTAGAGAGAAAAACAACTGAAAGAAGAGTGGCTTGTCTTTCATGCTTAGGCTTCCTGGCTGAAAGAAACTTGGGATATTCATGAAGCATAATTGCCCTGCACACGTGTTAATTTTTAAACAGAGGCATATGCGTTGCACATTGTTTGCCTGTCCCGTTCCTCTTGTCTTAATGAAAACTTTAGCGCAAGCAGCGGGAGAGATACCAATACCTCTTCAGCCGGTGCTGAGTGGAGGTGGCTGCATGTGACTGTGCTGTCTTGGCTGGAGGCCAGCATCTTGGCAGTGTTTCAGTACTTAAACACAGGCCTGCTAAGCCTCTTTTACAAGCTGGGGACCATAAGCATGGAAAAACTTTGTTTTTTGAGAGAGAGAGATACCCCGTTGTCTGCAAACATACTGTCTCCATGTCTTTGAATTGCAGCACAGCTTGTGAATTGGAAGTGTAACAACATTGTATTTGATGTTCTAAAATAATGGCACATTTGGAAGATGCTCAAATGTCTTGAAATCAGTATCACAAGTGTCTCCCATGCTGCATTTAAAGTAGGCCTATGATGTAGTGTGTGTTGTATTTGTAAAATGGAAGGGGGGGGATGCATTCTCGTGTTTGTGGTAAGTCAATTCCCAGTAATAGACCTCTCAGTGGTGACATACCTGTCCTTTTTTCCAAGGTGGCCATGTAAATCCAGTCCAGTGGTGCCTATACTTAAGATAACATTGAAATGTGGTTTGTTTTAATAATTTTTAATCATCCCCTTCTTCAGCTATCTGTCAATGTCCCGTGATTGTCTCTCCCCAACAATACTTGGCACATTCACTCAGCCCCAGAATTCCAACCACGCCCTTCCCCATGGCCATCGCTGCACCCACCCGCGGGTTTCCTCACTGGATAAATATAACCCCCGTCGTCTACAGGCACTGCGGCCACTCGCCAGTTGGGGCCTGGCAAAATCCCATGACAGCCTTTGGGGCCTTGTGTGCTTATGATAGAGTAAGCACAAGCAGGAGAGGAGCGCTCATCTCTGTGGCCTCAGAGAACCTCAGGCAGGCTAGGGCTCTTGACTTATGGGGGCTGAGCCCTGAGGAGGGACTGGGGGAGAGGGGATAAGGGATCAGGAGCCCAAATCTCTAGCCTGGGGAGACCTCAATATGTACCTCTAGGACTGTAGGTACCTCTGGGGGGTAGGATGGGGTAGGGGGAGAGCAGTGGCCTTTCTTCCTGGCTTCAGTTCTGTTCTTGATATGAAATGATACAGTACATTCAGACTAGGATGTGTCCACCTCTGCCGTAGGCTTCAGTTGCCATGGCTCCTCGGTTACCATGACATCAACGTCTCCAAGTATGATCTGTGAGAGATGTGACGTCTTTGATTAGACCCCATTATTTTTGTCTTTGCATGGACGTGCCAGATACTGTAAGTATGTATTACTAAAATAGCTTATGATCAACCTAATAAGCCACTGTGTCACACACAAAAGACTCCACATACCTCCTTAATATGATGTAGAAGAGACTGAGCTAAGATTTTGTATTTTTCAGTCAGCATTCAGACTTGTTTAACCAGACTTACTTTCTTTGCTTTGACCTCCATTAGTAGATGCTGGATTTGATGTTTTTGTATGGTGGGGGCTGGGGTGCAGTATGGGTAGAGGTAGTTAATCAGCTGTCGATCCTTGATCCTGCCCTCTCCTTTGTAAACAAATGGGAAAGCAACATTTGTTGGCCCAAACCCTGGGAAAAGCATCTGGTAGTCCATATTTTCGGTTGGGCAAGAATAACTTTTCTAACATTTTAGGTGGGGGTAATGTGACAAGTATGCTGTGTCTTTCCCCTGTGTAGATCATGAGTCTCTGGAACACGAGGACACCCTGACGACTGAGATCACGGAGGACCAACTGCAGCCCGCCAAAGTGCCGCTCCTCCCCAAGCAGGACCTCATCAACAGTAAGAAGATCCAGGCCATGCGCAAGGACAAGGAGCGCAAGCGGGCGCAGGCCAAACTGCGCTCCATTGGCCCCATGGACTACTCCCCACTACCCATTGACAAGCACGAGCCAGAGTTTGTAAGTACAAGAGTGGAGAGAAGGAAAGAGGGGAGCTAATGTTGAAGCTGTGCTGATGCTGATGTTGTTAGTGTGAAAACATATCCAACTCTGATCCTAGGAGAGCTGACTGAGTGCAGGATTTTGTTCCACCTATGGTGCTAGCACTGGGTGCTAATGTTAGTTGTGCCATTCCTCCACAGGGTCCTTGCAGGAGGAAGCTGGATGGGATCATCCAGGGAATGAAGGACACATCCCGTGTCATGGCCCTGTCCCTGTACCTTCCCAACTGTGACAGGAAGGGCTTCTTCAAACGCAAACAGGTGAGCCCTCTGTCATCATCCTTATACATGGTTTAACACATAAGTTATACATATTAATAATATTTATGCTTACACTCTCCCTCTCTCTCTCTCTCTTTCTTTGCCACCTGTCGTTGCACATCGATTGTCTCTACAGTGCAAGCCCTCTCGTGGCAGGAAGCGGGGCATCTGCTGGTGTGTAGACAAGTACGGCTCGCAGGTTCCCGGCACAGACTACAGCGGGGGGGACATCCAGTGCAAGGACCTAGAGAGCAGCAGCATCAACGAGTGAATAGGTGGCTCCGCCCCCACCCCGATCACCTGACCCAGGGCCTCACCTCCTCCTTTCCCTCCCACCTGTCTGCTTCGCCCTCCAGTCACTTTTTGAGATTTTCAAGATGAAAAAAAACAAGACAACTAAACAAATCAAATGAATGAACGAAAGGACAGGCTTGAAAAAAGGACACCTGAAATCTTTTTTATTTTTTGGACCGTGCGCTCATCTCTTAAAAGACGGAACCCAGCAGGTTTTAAGCCCTTGTTTGACCCTCGGGCCCCTCCCCCACTAAGAGCTGGGCTCGGGCCCCTCCCCCACTAAGAGCTGGGCTCGGGCCCCTCCCCCACTAAGAGCTGGGCTCGGGCCCTTCCCCCACTAAGAGCTGGGCTCTGGCCCCTCCCCCGCTAAGAGGTGGGAGCCTCACTAACAATTCATGAAAATATATACTTGTATTGATATATTTTTATAGAAACACCAAACTTTGTGTCATTTAAAGCTAACATAAAATGGATGAAAAAATGAATATAAGTCACTTTGATTATAAACAGGACTGTTTTGATCTTTCACATCTATTGCTATTGAGGTGTCAGAGGAGATAGCTGGACCTTCTATTGAGGTGTCAGAGGAGATAGCTGGACCTTCTATTGAGGTGTCAGAGGAGATAGCTGGACCTTCTATTGAGGTGTCAGAGGAGATAGCTGGACCTTCTATTGAGGTGCCAGAGGAGATAGCTGGACCTTCTATTGAGATGTCAGAGGAGGAGGAGGTAGCTGGACCTTCTATTGAGGTGTCAGAGAGGATAGCTGGACCTTCTATTGAGGTGTCAGAAGAGGAGGAGGAGGTAGCTGGACCTTCTATTGAGGTGTCAGAGGAGATAGCTGGACCTTCTATTGAGGTGTCAGAGGAGATAGCTGGACCTTCTATTGAGGTGTCAGAGGAGATAGCTGTTCCTTCTATTAAGGTGTCAGAGAAGATAGCTGGACCTTTTATTGAGGTGTCAGATGACATAGCTGGACCTGCTATTGAGGTGTCAGAGAGAATACCTGGACCTTCTATTGAGGTACCAGAGGAGATAGCGGGACCTTCTATCGAGGTGTCAGAGACAATAGCTGAACCATCTATTGGCAGAAAAAAAAAACTTGAGAGGGTCTTTCTGATACAGTTGACTCTATCTGGTATTTGGTTCTGTCAGAGCACTTTTGAATAAGGGAACCTGCTTGGATATGTGTTACTTCACTAATTTTGTGTGAGCATGCATGCATGTATGTGTGTGCGTGCGTGTGTGTGTGTGAAAGAGAAAGGGAGTGAGCTTAACACAAGAATGACCTTTTTTTCCTCTCGCTCTCTTTTGTTGTTTTTTTACAACAACAACATTTATGGCTGGTGCTTGAAGTAGTCTTGAGGATGGCTTTCTCCCACTAGGCTATGTAAAACTAGGTCTATGGGAGATGGAGAAAGTTCGACACAATAATCAGATCATTACAGACAAACCTATGTTAGTGGCTCATTGACTCTGCATCTAGCCTGACATGCCAACTGTGCCTATTGTTACCATACACTGCCATGCAGGGCAACAGAGAACTTATCGGAGAACGCTGCCCCTACTGGTGAAGGGAATACTGCCACAAAGTGCTCATACTGTCATCTGATGTGAGCTCTGCTTGGCCCAACAACCGGGACTTAAAGAATAGTGGAATGAACCCTACAGTCCCGCAATAACTAACAACAGTAATTCTTTGTTTTGCTAAAGTATGGGCAAAAATTGTAAGTACAAGGATTAAGCATGTTTGCGGACTTGCATTCACCAGTGAGGTTAGCTGTTTTTTTTTGTCTCAGTTGCTCGAGGGTGTTAGTCTTGTGTGGTTTTGTTTGTACTGTTGTGTAGTAACCGCCCACTTTTGAGCCGTGTTCCTTAACCAACGGGCCTGCTACCATGGTCACCACGGCTACAGTGGAACCTTGGTGTATTACTTTTGACTATAAATTAACTCATGTTTTCTTTTTTTAACTAAAGAAATACAATGTACTGTTGCTTGGGAAAAAGACGTGTGCATTTTAGCCTGTGAACAATTTGAATGGTTCCATGATGCCTGGCCATCCTTATTTGAATATGAGACAGTCAAAAAAAGCTATATCCCACCTATTTTCTCCCCCCTTGGCTTGCATGCCGCCCCTCCTCGACAACTTGTTTTCTATACAACACAACATTACTTGCATTCGAAATGGTGAGCAGTTTTCCTTTTATTTTTATTATTATTATTATTATTATTATTATTATTATTATTCTACCTTTATTTCAACAAGGAACACAGACTGAGACCAAGGTCTCTGTTAGAGCTGGGCCCTGCGTATACATGTTTACACATACAGTTTAAGTACAATGATTAAGAAACTACACAAGACAAACAAAACGATCACAGACAACACACAAGAATACAGCAGCAGATTGTTTCATTTACACACAGGTTATTCCCCTAATAGGTTATTCCCCTAACAGGTTATTGCCCTAACAGGTTATTCCCCTAACAGGTTATTCCCCTAACAGGTTATTCCTCTAACAGGTTATTCCTCTAACAGGTTATTCCCCTAACAGGTTATTCCCCTAATAGGTTATTCCCCTAACAGGTTATTCCCCTAACAGGTTATTCCCCTAACAGCACAAGAACTTGCATTACCCAAAACAGTTACAAGCAACACAAAAGGGAATACCTCTTCTGCCCAAGTGGGCTTCTTTGACCACTACCTGCAGGGTCAGTTGAAAGTGTACTTTTATGTCGTCTGTGTGCAAGTCGCAGTGCCTTCTTACATGCATATCCACATTTAAATAGTGACGCGAACGTGACGTGGTAGCTGTCTAAGGGACGCAAACCCTGCTGAGGCTGAGGCCCTCAGGGTAGTAGTTTTCTAGCCTGCCATGACGAGAGGTAGCTCTTGTGGTATAACTCTTGCCACAAACACATTGTGAATCTGTTGCTAATCCCTCCCTGTGTTTGAGTGTGATGGCAAGGAAGACCAGAGTGCCCGTCTCTGTCTCTTATTTTCAAAAAGCACTAAAACGCTAGAGTATTGCTTTCAAAGTTGACTGCTAATGTATTTGATTGCCAGAGAATAGGCAGGTGATGTTAGAATTTCGAGGCACATCATAGTTGATCACGCAGACTAGCATACTACTGCCTCTCCCAGTAGTCGGAGAAGAGATGGACGAGGCATTACTAGCCATCAGATCCTATTCCACAGCTTGTGTGGGTGGTCGTAATTACTCTAGCCAGGCCATCAACAGACAACAAATTAGGGAGCTTGTACTCCAGCCTCAATTAAGTCTGTAGTCCAATAATGACGTGATATTATCAGTTTTCGTAATACAAATGTGTTGAATAGGATACTGTTGTTTTTAATGGCTCATAAATTAGATGCTTGTAACATCAAAAATTGATTGATCTAAATGTCAGGCTTTATAGCCTCAGTTACTTTGAGAGAGAATTTGTGGGAAAAATAAGTTACTATACCCTGCTACCTTTCACATCCAAAATGTCTTCTTACATGGAAGTGAACTCCTCCGCCTTTTGGTAAATCCCAGATAAACTAGTTTGTCCTATACCCAATGCAGCGTAGCACCCTTCCCCACCTCCACCCAGTCCACATTGAAAGAAAGCAGCTTGCACTTATTGATAACACAGATAACATACAGTAAAACTGCCACTTGGGTAGAAAAACAAAACAAGCTAAACATGTAGTGTGATACAGGTTAAGGGTGTCTGCAAGGTCCCCTGGGTAATTGTTGACGGGGGCTTATGTGGTCCATACCTGGGAATTCTATCACCAACGTCCAATAAGAATAAAGGGATAATAACACACCGTACAGTACATTAACAACCACACAACAGTCCCACTTTCATATGTCTGCTGTCACACACAGACAGAGACAGACAGAGAGAGAGAGCGAGAAAACCATGGACAGTGGCCGCATTTAGGGGCTAGCCACACCCTCATCACGGAGGGCTCACCAATCGCATGACAGTAGACACAGTTAGGAACAGACACAAGGAGACCAGGGAAATCTGAGGAATAGGAACACAGCATGGAGTTTAGATGTTGACTCCCTCTCCAGCTTCCATTTGAGCACCAGACCATCAGAAGCCTATTGAAGCAGTTGGCCAGCCATATGGTGTAGTCTAACGGGGCGTTTTCTAAATCAAGATTTGTCTCTTGGGTCAAAGAAATTGTGGATAAGGGCATTGAATCCTTTGGCGTCAAATTAACCAATTGACACAATTCAACCAAGCTATGAATTGTTGAAATTTTCTTTGCGGTATGGTGGTAGATTGAGGTGTTGGAGAGGTTATATTGAAAGCTTATCCTCCTTTTAAAAGTGTAATTTACATCTGTTTCCAACTCGTAACACTGCCTTATTCAGATTCCTCGTCTCACACCTGGTTATGTACTCATACTCACAGTTCATGATACAATAGTAAGTAACTACAGCATTTATTTTTATGCATAATGTTTTTATTGATGAAATGAGACAAATGCAATCAGTTACTTTAATAACATGTGGTGTTAACTGGCTTGTGATTAAAATATCCATTGGTGCCAGAGGACAGTGCCGTAAAATGGTCAGCATTTGCAACTCCTCGTGAAACAACAACAATTAAAAAAAAAAAATACAAAAAATCTCAAACTATTAAAGTGAATATCACTGTGTAATATTTATTCAACTTGTAATTTATGTACTCTTTTAACCGTTGTCTTTTTTTTGTTATGACAAAGCATTTTATTTAAATAAAGTGATGTAATTCATTTAAAATCTTGGTAGTGATGTGTTTCTGTGATGTGCATTTTGACCTCAAAACCTAAAAACGGTTCATCAACCTATCTTCCAGGTACCCCAAGGCACTAACATATTGTCACATACAAAAGATACTGTAGATGAATACATTGGGGTGTATAGATAAAGACTGGTGGAGGTCTGGAAACTCCGATCACAACAACATCAGTTCTCAGAGTAATCCTAGCTATTCAAAACAACCCATGCAAATAGTTTCTTCTTTCTGATGTAAACTCAAATCTGGAAAAAAGAAACACAGGCACGTCTTGGTCGCTACACTACAGAAGAACAATGACAAGTAAAGCCCCATACGCAAAGCCCTCGGCCAATGAATTGCAAACTTCTACCGACACGCCCCCTGATTAATATGGCTACAACCAATGAAAATACTTCCTTGTTGTTGCCAGGAGCAGTGTGTATGGAGCCTAATGGTGTGGTGATCAGAGATGACATGATGAGGTCATATCTGCACACACTGGCCATGACATTAGTTGCAGGTTTTACATCTTACTTTTTGTATACTACATACATTGTTAGAAAAAAAGGTTCCAAAAGGGTTCTTTAGCTGTCCCTATAGGAGAACCGTATTTTTCCCCAGGTAAAATCATTTTGCTGGTTCCAGGTAGAACCATTTTTGAATCCATAAAGAACCCTCTGTGAAAACAGTTATACATGGGAACCAAACGCGTTCTACTTGGAACCAAAAGGGTTCTACATGGAAGCCAAAAGGGTTCTACCGGGAAACCAAAAGGGTTCTACTGGGAAAGCAAAAGGGTTCTACATGGAAGCCAAAAGGGTTCTACCGGGAAACCAAAAGGGTTCTACTGGGAAAGCAAAGGGGTTCTACATGGAAGCCAAAAGGGTTCTACCGGGAAACCAAAAGGGTCACCAGAAAGAAAGAGTGAGGGCAGTAGGAAGCTCTGTCATCCATTTATATACAGATGATAAAGTATTATACTTACACTCAGCTGGCCCATCCCTGGATTTAGCCTTGTTCTGAACATCTCCAAAACAAAGGTCATGTGGTTTGGTAACCACCGGTGTGGTTACTACCTCTGAGGGTTTAGTGGTTGAGGTAGTCACCTCATACAAGTACAGTGCCTTGCGAAAGTATTCGGCCCCCTTGAACTTTGCGACCTTTTGCCACATTTCAGGCTTCAAACAAAGATATAAAACTGTATTTTTTTGTGAAGAATCAACAACAAGTGGGACACAATCATGAAGTGGAACGACATTTATTGGATATTTCAAACTTTTTTAACAAATCAAAACTGAAAAATTGGGCGTGCAAAATTATTCAGCCCCTTTACTTTCAGTGCAGCAAACTCTCCCCAGAAGTTCAGTGAGGATCTCTGAATGATCCAATGTTGACCTAAATGACTAATGATGATAAATACAATCCACCTGTGTGTAATCAAGTCTCCGTATAAATGCACCTGTACTGTGATAGTCTCAGAGGTCCGTTAAAAGCGCAGAGAGCATCATGAAGAACAAGGAACACACCATACTGTTGTGAAGAAGTTTAAAGCCGGATTTGGATACAAAAAGATTTCCCAAGCTTTAAACATCCCAAGGAGCACTGTGCAAGCGATAATATTGAAATGGAAGGAGTATCAGACCACTGTAAATCTACCAAGACCTGGCCGTCCCTCTAAACTTTCAACTCATACAAGGAGAAGACTGATCAGAGATGCAGCCAAGGGGCCCATGATCACTTTGGATGAACTGCAGAGATCTACAGCTGAGGTGGGAGACTCTGTCCATAGGACAACAATCAGCAGTATATTGCACAAATCTGGCCTTTATGGAAGAGTGGCAAGAAGAAAGCCATTTTTTAAAGATATCCATAAAAAGTGTTGTTTAAAGTTTGCCACAAGCCACCTGGGAGACACACCAAACATGTGGAAGAAGGTGCTCTGGTCAGATGAAACCAAAATTGAACTTTTTGGCAACAATGCAAAACGTTATGTTTGGCGTAAATGCAACACATCTGAACACACCATCCCCACTGTCAAACATGGTGGTGGCAGCATCATGGTTTGGGCCTGCTTTTCTTCAGCAGGGACAGGGAAGATGGTTAAAATTGATGGGAAGATGGATGGAGCCAAATACAGGACCATTCTGGAAGAATGGAGTCTGCAAAAGACCTGAGACTGGGATGGAGATTTGTCTTCCAACAAGACAATGATCCAAAACATAAAGCAAAATCTCCAATGGAATGGTTCAAAAATAAACATATCCAGGTGTTAGAATGGCCAAGTCAAAGTCCAGACCTGAATCCAATTGAGAATCTGTGGAAAGAACTGAAAACTGCTGTTCAGAAATGCTCTCCATCCAACCTCACTGAGCTCGAGCTGTTTTGCAAGGAGGAATGGGAAAAAATGTCAGTCTCTCGATGTGCAAAACTGATAGAGACATACCCCAAGCGACTTACAGCTGTAATCGCAGCAAAAGGTGGCGCTACAAAGTATTAACTTAAGGGGGCTGAATAATTTTGCACGCCCAATTTTTCAGTTTTTGATTTGTTAAAAAAGTTTGAAATATCCAATAAATGTCGTTCCACTTCATGATTGTGTCCCACTTGTTGTTGATTCTTCACAAAAAAATACAGTTTTATATCTTCATGTTTGAAGCCTGAAATGTGGCAAAAGGTCGCAAAGTTCAAGGGGGCCGAATACTTTCGCAAGGCACTGTAGTTTGGAGTATGGCTAGACGGTACACAGTCTTTCTCTCAGCACATATCAAAGCTGCAGGCTAAGGTTAAATCTAGACTTGGTTTCCTCTATCATAATCACTACTCTTTCACCCCAGCTGCCAAACTAACTTCATTCAGATGACCATCCTACACATGCAATATTACGGAGACGTAATTTATAGATCGGCAGGTAAGGGTGCTTTTGAGCGGCTTGATGTCCTTTACCATTCGGCCATCAGATTTGCCACCAATGCTCCTTATAGGACACATCACTGCACTCTATACTCCTCTGTATACTGGTCATCGCTGTTTACCAATCGCAAGACCCACTGGTTGATGCTTATTTATAAAACCCTCTTAGGCCTCACTCCCTCCTATCTGAGATACCTACTGCAACCCCATCCTCCACATACAACACCCGTTCTGCCAGTCACATTCTGTTAAAGATCCCCAAAGCTCACACATCCCTGGGTCAGTCCTCTTTTCAGTTCGCTGCAGCTAACGACTGGAACGAGCTGCAACAAACGTTCAAACTGGACAGTTTTATCTCCATCACTTCATTCAAAGACTCAACCATGGACACTCTTACAGACAGTTCTGGCTGCTTTACATGATGTATTGTTGTCTCTACCTTCTTGCCCTTTGTGCTGTTGTCTATGCCCAATAATGCTTGTACCATGTGTTGTGCTACTAAAGGCATAATTGTGCTTTTAAAGGCATAATTGACTCAAAGAGGCACACACACACACACACACACACACAAACATGAACCCACACAAACACAAACGCAGGCAAACACAAATGGATGCCGCACAGGCATACACACACCTAGTCAAGAGTGTTGGCAGGGGTTGAAAGGGCTTAACAGTATGGATGTTGAAAGGGCTTAACAGTATGGAGGTTGTTAAGGGGTAAACAGTATGGAGGTTTTTAAGGGGTTAACAGTATGGAGGTTGAAACGGGTAAACAGTATGGAGGTTTTTAAGGGGTTAACAGTATGGAGGTTGTTAAGGGGTAAACAGTATGGGGGTTGTTAAGGGGTAAACAGTATGGAGGTTGCCCCATGGTTGGTATGTCAGGTATGGAAGCAATGACCGTTCTGCCCATGTTAAGTCCCAGTTTGCTTAGGCAAAAGTTCTGCAACTGTGTTATAAATCTTGGCTCTCTTTCTCACACACACACACACGCACGCACGCACACACACACACAGAAACACACACACACACAGAGAAACACACACACATATAATTTGTGGGCTCAATAACAGGAAAGAGGACGGTATTATCAGCTCTTCTTGTACACTCCTTCCTCTGAAGGGAGTCTTGCTTGTTTCGGGGGAGAGGGCCGGGTGGAGGGGGCATTGCTTTCTCATGGCTTCCAGGAAGCGACATGACGAGACAGGGATGTTGAGGTAAATTAGTTCTTCTCTGGGGATGCTAGGGCTTGACCAGCTCCAGATGTGTGTGATTGACGCAGCGTCGGCAAATGGGCACTGAGGGAGGAGCACTTGGTACCTTGGTTCGCCTGAATAGGCGTCAGTATTATAAGGTGAAGCAGGGTAGATTTTGGGGAAGTGGGACATGTGTAGGGGATTTGATTTGTGAGGTAGTGAACATGACAATTACTATTGCCTTCAAAGAAACTGACAACCACACTTAGGGCTTTGAAGCATTCATGCCTCTTTTATTACATAATTAGACCAATGACTATGGATTACTACATCTAATTGCAACATCGGCTTCGCTACACCAAACCTGTCCCAGAACAGGGTGATTTACGTCAAGTATTTGAGGTTTCTGAGGTTTATCGTCCTACAAACTCAAAGGTTTGGGAAACGTACATGCTATGGGTCTGAAATCACATGACTTAAAGGACTGTATACCCCAATGCTGGTCCTTTAAGACTAGAGTCCGTGAACACCGGGACATCTGATCCAATGTCTTCCAATCAAAAACTATCAGAGGCGGGATTATGTTTGGCTGGGAAATGTTCTAGTGAAAATGTCACCTAAACTTAATTTCAACGCATTCAGTAAAGTGCCATGTTCCACATCTTTC
The DNA here is from genome assembly GCF_013265735.2 of Oncorhynchus mykiss. Classification (NCBI taxonomy): domain Eukaryota; kingdom Metazoa; phylum Chordata; class Actinopteri; order Salmoniformes; family Salmonidae; genus Oncorhynchus; species Oncorhynchus mykiss. Next base: position 76,095,960 of record NC_048567.1, on the reverse strand, counting down.
AATATTTTATAACATCAACTGTTTTTGACAACCAAAATACTATATATACAGTAGCTTACACAGATCAGAAAGACTGCTAGAGGGTGCAACCTTAACATCAAACATGGAGTGAAAATAAGAGGAAGAGGAAACAACCGATGAATGTACTTGGAAGGGCACATGCTTGTTTGCTCTGCTTAACCCTTGTGTTGTCCTGAGGGTGAAAAATGACCCGCCACTATGTTTAACAGGAGAGAAAAACCCCTAAATGATATTTTTTCAACTTGAAATTTGATGACTCTTCCCAGAGTGACCCCAACATTAGAAAAAGTGAAACATCGCCTTTGTTCACATTTCCATGAAAGCTGTACACCACCAGGGTACAAAGATTGTCTAATACCCTGACTACACCATTCGCGTCGCATGCGCGAGCGTTGCAAAATAAATGTAGAAATATATGTTATTCAATTACCGCACCCACACTGCTCTCGCGCGCCAAGGAGCGTCTGCGTTGCCAAGGGCTAAAATAGAAGTCCTTTCTATTTCTGACACAGATCGCGCTGCAAGTCCTGCCTCTCCCGTCTCCTCATTGGTTTATAGAATCAGGTACCCATTCAGGGAAGAGAGCACCGCCCCGCACAGCAGCCTCTGCAGCGCTTGTGAAAGCTGTTCAGGGGGCTGAATCTTGTCCTGATCCACCCGAGGCTGTAGCTGGGGCAGGCAAGAGGAGGAGATGCCAATTCTGCCCCCAAAGAAGGACTGGAAAATAAATACTATGTGCTGCACATGTGAGAAATACATCTGCAAAGTCCATGTACACACACTTGCATACTGTCCTACATGTGCTAATTAGAGTTGAATGATTTATGTTCTTGATGTTTTGTTTTGTATCTATTATCTTATTTTATTCTTATTTATTGTTGTTGTTTATACACCTTATGGGTCAGGGCAATGGTTCAAAAAATGGGAGAAGACATATTTTGTAGTTGAATTTCTCATTGTACAGTACATAAGAATATATCATTATGTTGGCAAAAAAATTCAAGACTGTTATTGCTTCCCTTCGATATAATGCATTCAAAACTACTTTCTCCACATTACTGCTACTTTCTTAGGCTATACAAGTGCTATCTCTTGCTAAAAAACATATGTTTACACCTATGCAGTCCCTTTAGCAATAATAATAATAATAATAACCCACTACTTTAGTAAAGAAAACAATAATGACAGGTGTGTTGTAATAAAAACGAGTGGTGTCCACTTATTAAATGCAGTCTTTCTGCATTGTGAAGAGGGAATCCCCAGAAATTCACAAAGTTTTTAATGAATGACATGTTGTTTCTTCATGCAAAATAGATTTAGGGTTCAAAATTCAATTAAGCTGCTTTATTTTAGGGGTTTAGTGAAGGCGGGTCATTTTTGACCCTTAGGACAAGAGGAGTATACAGATTGTTAAGGCTACACAAGGGTAGAATTCCCTCTGTCACCCACAGTGTGGTTCTTCAAACACAGGGACCTGCTCTGATAGTTTTACTCTGCTCAATGCCAAAACCCTCCCCACCGGGCACACATACACACACATACACACTAATCTCACACACACACACACACACACACACACACACACCACTTTAGCCCACTCTGACAAATCAATATACCCCAAAACCACAGGGATTAGTTTCTCTTTGTTTTCAAAGTAGGCCAGCGTCAAACTAGCGTGAAATGCAGTACACTACCAGAGGGTACAGAGAGATCTATACAGGAAATGAGCCAGAACTGTCAACATCCTCAAATAACTGGAATCCCCCTAAACACAAGTAATTCACCCTACCAAAAGGGAAAATGTCAGCCCTAATAGGCAGGTGGAATGGTTGGTGATGCGTTGTTAGACGACTGGCACCATCCCGGCAGACTGGCACTGACCTTTTGACCTTTTGCCAGCATGGTGCCAGTCTCCCATGCTGGCAGACTGGCAATCCAGAAGGTCATCAGGTCACCCATAGTATGGTTCTCCAAACACAGGGACCTGCTCTGATAGTTTTACTCTGCTCATTGCCAAAACCCTCCCCACCGGGCACACACACACACACACACACACACACACACACACACAATCTCATACATATGTTATTGTTTTGACCTGTCTTTCTTTGTTTTAGTTGCAGATCATTACATTGATACATTGATATGGTAGGATATGGTAGGACATGCTTGCCTGTTAGTCCTCGTATCATCATTTGGTCAATGAGCTGTTGTGTATTGGGTGTATTGGTGGTGGGCATGTTAAGAAGTGTGCAAAGACACTACCAGATATAGTATGCGTGCCCCATCGGTACGGATGGTCAACTGCCAACAGCATGTGTAAATAGCCTAAACTTACATTTCCGCCTCCTCGTTATTGGATTGTACTTTCATCACATCATGGACATAATATGGGTATCTAAGACACTCAGTGGTTGGCTGTCAGAATTGTGGACAGAAATCCAGTTCCAGGAGTGGTTAAAATAGGGCAAATTAGAGCAAGACCCACCTGCTCCCACTGAACCCTCCCTCCCTCCCTCCCACCATCCCTCCTTCCCTCCCTACGGCTTCCCCTTCTCCCTCCCTCCCTCCCTCCTTCCCTACCTACGTCTTCCCTTTCTCCCTCCCTCCCTCCCTCCCTCCCTCCCTCCCTCCCTCCCTCCCTCCCTCCCTCCCTCCCTCCCTCCCTCCCCTTCTCCCTCCCTCCCACCATCCCTCCCCTCCCTACGGCTTCCCCTTCTCCCTCCCTCCCTCCCTCCCTCCCACCATCCCTCCCTAAGGCTTCCCCTTCTCCCTCCCTCGCACCAACCCTCCCCTCCCTACGTCTTCCCCTTCTCCCTCCCTCCCTCTTCGACCTCTGCCTAGCAGTGTGGATTGGAGGTTTAGCATCCATGCCCCAGCGATGGAATAGTGGACATACATACATTTGAGAACCTGCTTTTATTATTAGACACTTTGTATCCCATTTGTCAATGTCAGAACTTGGTTCTAATCTCTCCCCACTGTCAACACTTCATTACAAATCCATCAACCTCAATGTACCCTTCCCTCTATCAACCCCCATTGATAGAGAGATGGGAGGAGTGGACAGAGAGAGAGAAAGGAGGAGTGGACGGACAGGGTGCAGAAAGTAGATTGATTGGTGAAAGGTGAAAGGGAGAGTGGCGGGCGGTCATAATTATGGAGAGAGGGAGAGGAGACACCAGGTGGATGATATAGAGGAAGAGAAAGAGTAGAGGGGTGACAAAGAGGAAGAGAGAGTAGAGGGGGTGATATAGAGGAAGAGAGAGTAGAGGGGGTGATATAGAGGAAGAGAGAGTAGAGGGGGTGATGTAGAGGAAGAGAGAGTAGAGGGGGTGATATAAAGGAAGAGAGAGTAGAGGGGGTGATATAGTGGAAGAGAGAGTAGAGGGGGTGATACAGAGGAAGAGGAGAGTAGAGGGTGTGATATAGAGGAAGAGAGAGTAGAGGGGGTGATATAGAGGAAGAGAGAGTAGAGGGAGTGATACAGATGAAGAGAGAGTAGAGGGGCTGATGCAGAAGAAGAGAGTAGAGGGGGGTGATATAGAGGAAGAGAGAGTAGAGGGGCTGACATAGAGGAAGAGAGAGTAGAGGGGCTGATGCAGAAGAAGAGAGAGTAGAGGGGGGTGATATAGTGGAAGAGAGAGTAGAGAGGGTGATAGTTATCTGAACAAAATGTAAAATGACCTAACCTTGGTTGAAGGGAGGGGCCTACATGATACATTCATGCAAAGGCGATTTGACCTAATATGTTTTTAGGGCAGCGCTATATCAACAACACAAATGTGGAACTGTACACCAGAAAGAGAAAAGATAAGAAGACAACGTGTATTAAAAAAAGGCAAATTAGGAACATATCATTTCCCCTACAGAAATCTCTAAACATTTCAAATTAACAAGAAACAATTCGGTAACACTGTACCTTAAGTTGCCCCTACAACATACCTATGTAACTACACAGTAATACCTGTATGGAACTGCTTTGTAATTACATGGGTAACAGAATGCAGTGGTGTAGGTCGCTATGGTAAAGCGCTGCCAACAATTAAAATTAGCATTAGCATGTAACTACATCGTCATCAATGGAATGATACACTTAAAACAGATTAGTGTGTTTATGATATATGGACATGAACATAAAGTGTCACCCAGGGTCCATTAGTTTGGTTCTCTATATGCCAGGGGCTTCATGTGAGGCTTTGTGAGTCCTCCACACATATCGACTGGATGTGATGAGAGAAAAGGTTTAATAAATAGATATGGAACGCGGTATGGAAGGCAAGCAGCTGCAAAAACGGGAAGTTATCTGCCGCCTGTTAGAACCAATTGAACCAGATGCAGCGAGAGCCCTGTGATTAGCATAGTGTTATCTCCGGCATTAAATGCTACTCCCAGCACCTATCCTGCGAAAAGCTGGGGACAGCTCACATAGATATGCACACACACTGTAAATACATCTTTATGAAACCTGCTTTGAATTGTAGTATAGATAATGTCTGATGAGCGTCATTGTGATGATGAGCCCAGGCATTCTGGGCGGAGGCTAACTACAGTTTAGTCTAAATTACACTATAGTACCTGGAAATACGATGACATTGCGAAAGTAGGCAAATATTTAGTAGGAAACAACTTTGCCATCATTAGCATGTCGTCAAATTTACTTTAGACAGTTGGCAATGTTGTCGTTAGCTAGCAAGCTTTGTCAAAAATAGCTATCATTGCTAACATTAGCTAACTAAAATCCAGTGTTCTCCCGTCAATCTTAGCTAGCTAGCTAATGTAATAATGTATCTAAAGTCAATCTGGCAACATCGAAATGGTGACAAAAGGTTTTTCCTATTAATTATTTGCCTCCTTGTTGTGACATATCATTGTATTTCCAAGCTACTGTAATACACCTCTGATGAAATATTCATCAGAACTCATTGACAATGCATTGAGTATAATGCTCAGTTGGGCATCAGTCCAAACTGAATGTTCAAAACTATTTTGTGAGGAAACATGCAACTCATGAACGCAGACAACAACACCCCACCTATGCATGCACTTAAACAAAAACATGTAAGCTACGGTTATATATTTGTTTTATTACTATTCATGTTTGGAAGTTGGACTTTAGCAAGTATAGCAGGTTAGCACGTAGGGCATATCGATTGGTATCACCTCGTTAGTCAGTACGGGTTACACCTGAATATTTGAAATACACCTTTGTGATAGAGTTTATGTCACTGACATCCACCTTGAGGGGTTATAAGATTGGTGGAATCATTTCTGAAAGTTGTATAAACACACAAGCTTATAAATAATAAAGCCATGGACTTTAAGTTGGAAGCATTTGTGGAAAAGCCTAAATGGGAGATGCAAGATAAAAGTACTAAGGTGAATCTGCTCTTTTTTGCAAAGCATTATAACATCAGTGACTTCTTGTGCAGTAATCAAAGAGTTGATCGGTACTGTTTTGGTGGAGGAGGAAATTCTCTCTGAGAGAGAGGCTGATGAAATTAGCACTACGGATAATGGCGTGAGCCCCATAGACGTGCTACTGTGAAAGGTAGAACTAAAGGCAATGATGGACCAACAGAAATAAGAGCTTGAAGACAAGGAAAGGGAAAGAAAACATGAGGAGAGACTACAGCACAGGGAAAGACAAGATGAGTGTGCAGCCAAACAAGAAAGACTTGAAAATTCCATTTGATTACAAGAGAGGCCATCCAGTCAAGCCATCCTGCACCCTCAACAGAGTTTGATCTTGGTCGAAACAGCTGACTTGTACCGCCTTTCAACAAAAAAGGAGGTGGACGTATATTTTACTCAGTTTGAGAGGATTGCCACATCCCTAAAATGGCCACGAGATATTTAGTCACTGCTCCTTCAAAGTGTTCTTGTGGGAAAAGCTCAGAAAGTGTACGCTACTTTATCTCTTGACCAGAGTTCAGATTATGACACTGTTTAAGCAGCTATCCTTCGGGTTTACGAGTTGGTCCCAGAGGTATACAGACAACAGTTCCGTAAATTGTGAAGACAGAATCACATAGCCATGTTGAGTTGGCAAGACAACAAGCATGTCTTGCAGATTAGTTTGTGTTGACACATAAAACTACCTTCACAAACAAAGCACCCAGTAGTAATCCCTACGCAAGAAGCAATCCAGAGAACTCACCTAATACTGCAAGATTTTAGTCAATTTCTACAGTACACAAAGATAAAGATCGGCAGAAAACTGTTTTTTTCGTATCCACCAGCTTGTCATTACTGCCGTTAGAAAGAACAAACTGTCTCTGTGTCCTGAGGTGAAACATAAAATGAGAGAGAGAAAAAGCCATTTCTTCTTGTGGGAGCACACCAGCACATTAATTATGTGGTTGGGACTGGTGTGTCTCCTAAACAAGATTTTGGATCAGGTGTGTATGAACCCTTTGTTTCAGACGCGTTTGTGTCTCTGCAGAGTGGAGATGCTGTTAAGCAGCCGGTGAAGATACTGTGAGACACTGGGCCAGCCCAGTACTTCATTTAGGAGGGTGTTTTGCCTTTGTCGGACACTTCAGCAACTGGTTACAATGTGTTAGTACAAGGCGTGGAGATTGGTCGCATGAAAGTTATTTTGTATAACTTGGAACTCGAGTCTGATCTAATTTCTGTTTCCATTGTCGGTGGAGTGAGGCCTAGACTACCGGTGAAGGGGGTCTCATTCATTTTGGGAAATGATTTGGCTGGAGAGAAGGTTGTGCCAAATCCCGTCATTTGTAAGGAACCCAGAGTAGAGGAACCTGATGGGTTATCAGAAAAGTATCCTAGATTGTTCCCAACATGTGCCTTTACACATACTATGTCTAAGAAAGTTGCAAGTAGCCAGTCTAGTGTTGAGGAGAATGGCAGTGATCCCACCATGGTTGATCTGTCCGAGACGTTAATGGGTGATTCTGATTTTGCTAAACCACCTGAGTTTACCTCTCCTTTGAAAACCACAAAGGTGTGCGAGTTTGTAGGACCACTGAAGGAAGAAAGGGTACCTACATGCGATGCTTCGATGACTAGGAAGCATTTGATTGCTGAGCAGAGTAAAAATGTTTCCCTCTTCCCTCTTTTTTGCTGATATACATCCAGAGGAGGAGTTTGATGAAGTTCATGTGGGTTACTTCGACAGAGATGGTGGTCTAATAGGCAGGATGATTGGCCCAGTGTGTCTCAAGTCATTCCAGTTGCGCTTTGACAAGAGATACGGAGGTTGGCTCACAATGGTAGTATGGCCGTCTTGGGCTCAACAAGACCCATAGTCTTGGGCTCAACAAGACCCATAGTCTTGGGCTCAACAAGACCCATAGTCTTGGGCTCAACAAGACCCATAGCCTTGGGCTCAACAAGACCCATAGCCTTGGGCTCAACAAGACCCATAGTCTTGGGCTCAACAAGACCCATAGCCGTGGGCTCAACAAGACCCATAGTCTTGGGCTCAACAAGACCCATAGCCTTGGGCTCAACAAGACCCATAGCCGTGGGCTCAACAAGACCCATAGTCTTGGGCTCAACAAGACCCATAGCCTTGGGCTCATCAAGACGTATGAATGTATTTTGCGTAACTTCTTCTGTCCTGGTCTGAAACAGGATGTTGTGGTTTACTGTAAATCATGTTGCATTTGCCAGATGATGGGTACACCGAACCAAGCTGTTACCAGTTGCACATTTGCAGTCTGTTTCTGCTTTTCACAACCCTTTCAGCAGGGTTCTGGTGGATTATGTTGGTCCTTTGCCCAAAGCAAAGAGAGGTTAACCATTTCTCTTGACCATCATACGCGCTGCCACTCGTTTCCCTGAGACCATTCCACTGAGGAAAATCACGAGAGGAAAGTTGCTACCAATATTGCAAGAGTTTCCCCCTTGAAATCAGACATGTCCATGGTAAGGACAACTTGATTGCTGATTGACTTTCAATGGTGGGCAGTCAATAGGTTGTGTTTTGTGTTTGGTCGGTGTGTAGCCCGGGCTCACAATTTGTTTTGACTAAACGTTTTGCTGTGTTGAAGATGACTATTGTTTTGGTTGCACTCGTTCCATAGGGATGAGAGTGTTAGAAACGTATATTATTTTACCCCCCATTTCTCAAAAAAAATGTAGTTTTAGGCAAATACAGTGCATACGGAAAGGATTCAGACCTCTTGACTTTTTCCACATTTTGTTACTTTACAGCCTTATTCTAAAATGTATTAAATTGTTTTTTTTCCCCTCATCAATCTACACACAATACACCATAATGACAAAGCAAAAACAGTTTTTTTGAATTTTTAGTTAATGTATCAAAAATAATAAACTGAAATATCACATATCACATTACATAATCATTCAGACCCTTTACTCAGTACTTTGTTAAAGCACCTTTGGCGAGTTTATCTTTCTTTTGCATCTTAGTGGGCAAGGGACAGGGAACGTAACAGCTACATTGAAAGAAACCCATGCACATGACAACTATGTCAGCTGTCAGTCAATTTGGACCGTTCCACTGTGGGTGGTGGGGGTATCTGTGTGTGAGTGAAGTGCTGTTATATCTCTGCCATCTGAAGGACGGCAGTGGACTGTGTTCCAGTCTCCATCTCCTGCTCCTCCACATACTGGCTGCAGTTGGGGTCCCCCCGCACCTTGGTGGACTGGGCGATCTGGACACCCGTGAAGGGGTTAACGCACCAGCACTCGCCCCGCTGACCGTGGGTGGACATGTGGCACTGGAACAGACAAGGGGAAAATGAGAGAGAAAAGGGTAGGAGGACGATGGGGTGATGGAGAGAGGTGGAGGGTTAACGAGGCCCTGGATCCAGTCAGATGGGGCGTTTTCAGGGGGCGGGTGGGGGCGACGTAACAGGAGGGCGTTTGCGTTTAGATTGGCCGGGATGAGGTGAGATGGAGGGGTGAGGCTCTGCCCCCCCCCCCCCCCAATAACAGCCCATCCTCATGTCATGCCCCCCATCCCCCCTGTGTCAACCACCCCATCCCTGCTCCCCATCCTCCCTGTGGAGACCCTCCTCTCTACCCCGAGAATGAGGTCATAACTCTACTGCGCGGGACTGGATCCGGGGGATAGGGACATAGGGGAGGAGAGAGAGAGCCAAAAACACACTTCATTTTTTTCCTTCAATGAGAAAGAACAAAAAGTGACAGTTACAGTATTAACCAGAGGAACAAGATGATTACCGAACGATTAAGTGTTGTTGGAGGTGCAGTATTTTTTGAGCCCTGGGAACCGAGGGGTTTTGTCATCAAAACAATGCCCTCATTCATTCTTTCTCTCTCTTACAACTTCAGACAGGTGCCTTGATGCTGTATGTATGTTCAGAATACAGATATGTCATATCATTGTTTTGACCACATTCTAAAAATAAGTGGGTCGTTCCAGCAACAAAGACAAGCTTGCAGAGGAAACTGAGAAAATTATCATTGGTAACCAATGTTTTGACTGGTGTAGTGTGGAAATCTTCCCAATGCCTGGCTACAGTCTGTCTGCAAATATTACCTTGTAACTCTGTTAAAAACATCACCCCATTCTCGGGCTTAGGGTGGGTGAGAGTGAGGGCGGGGGGTAAGGGGGTATACTTTTACACACTGTGCCTCTACCCTGTGTGTGTGTGTGTGTGTGTGTGTGTGTGTGTGTGTGTGTGTGTGTGTGTGTGTGTGTGTGTGTGTGTGTGTGTGTGTGTGTGTGTGTGTGTGTGGATAAAAAAGAAAATCACGACAACATTGTTTTTCTTCAACCATTTTCAATTGACCCTTTTACCAGAATGATAAATTGCATTAAACATATCAACGATTGGAGACTTACCTGTTTGAGATTGTACTGGCCTATCTTTTCACAGTTGGGGAATTTGAGTTGGTACAGATTATCAACATGTCCCCTGTTATCATGGAAGCTCATCTTGGAGATCTTCTCCATCACCTTCTCCAGCTCCTGTGCACAAGGGCCCTGAATAGTTCCGACCAAATACAAAAGTTCAGAAATAGACCATCAGCAGCACAAGGCAGGCCTACTGTAAGATATTATTGTCTGCTATGGCAGCAAGTTGTCTCCATGAATGTTAAACTTAGACATTCGAGTCAGCACCATACAGCAAATAAAGGATTGCATTGTATGACAGGTGCCCAGAGTAACAGAGCTGAGGGCTGAAGGTTTGTATGACAGGTGCCCAGAGTAACAGAGCTGAGGGCTGAAGGTTTGTAGGATAGGTGCCCAGAGTAACAGAGCTGAGGGCTGAAGGTTTGTATGACAGGTGCCCAGATTAACAGAGCTGAGGGCTGAAGGTTTGTATGACAGGTGCCCAGAGTAACAGAGCTGAGGGCTGAAGGTTGTATGACAGGTGCCCAGATTAACAGAGCTGAGGGTTGAAGGTTTGTATGACAGGTGCCCAGATTAACAGAGCTGAGGGCTGAAGGTTTGTATGACAGGTGCCCAGATTAACAGAGCTGAGGGCTGAAGGTTTGTATGACAGGTGCCCAGATTAACAGAGCTGAGGGCTGAAGGTTTGTATTACAGGTGCCCAGTAACAGAGCTGATGGCTGTAGGTTTGCTCTATATTGTACAGTAGTGTATCTGACAAGTATCATAATGGGTCAAAGTGTGTCCTTTGATGGCTTGGCCTGATAGGAGTGGGGCATGGCCTGCCAGCGATCTTATTTGGATCTTACAATACCATAAGGATGCAGAGTTCTAACACATTCTGTTGAGGGAAGGATAATGTAGAAAAAGCAGGCTCCTCTAAACTTCACAAGTCTTCTAATCTCTAGTTGGAGAAAATTATGATCTCACTATCTACCTCATACTCTGACAACTCACGGAAACAGAAAACCCATCTTTAACCATTCCAGCAGGCTGTAAAAATAGTGAATCTTCAGATTAGTTGTCCCTCTGCAAACCCACAACTCGGCTTTGGTATTTCTACTTTGTAATAGAAATGTATTGAAGGTCAAAATGCTGTCCATTTTTGACGGTATTTCGCAACAGTTATACCAATTGCAGTATTAAAATAAATAATCTGAATAATTTATATGAATAAATAACAATCTGTGTGAGCGTGCCAGCGTGTGTCCAGGCGAGGGCACTGCCGTACCAAATACCATGCCGACCAGGGTCACCACTGACCTCTGCATTAAGGCCAGTATTCAATAAACTACGGTTGAATTACAAATACCACTTTCTATACTGTAATCAACTTACACAGCAGCATGTTTAGGGAGGAAGGGAGGCTCCTATGACACAGTTCTAGAATGAGTTAACCCTAGCAAAATCCAACGCTTAGAGCTAAACTATGTAGTTCGAAAATACTAATGCTCATTAAGTTTCTGAATTGTATCTCTCGAATAGCAGATGTGAACAAAGACGTGTTTTACTTTTTTTTGTAATGGTTTTTCCTGACCTTCATGGGCTGCTGGGTCTTGGGTTCCTCGGGACAGTTGTTGGTCTTCATCTTGGTTTTGAGCTCGTTCTGGGCCTGCTTTGGAGCCATATCTTTGGACCATATCCAGATCCTGACATCTTTGGTCGGCTTCTTCATAGTGGGGCCCTCAGTGCCCGGCAGCTCCCCTATAGGTCCACACACACACACACACACACACACACACACACACACACACACACACACACACGCTTAGTTCAGTGCCTTCAGAAAGTATTCACACCCCTTGACTTTTTCCACATTTTTGTTGAGTTACATCCTGAGTTGAGTTGAGTTTAATTGGAGATTTTTCTTGTCACTGTCCTATACACAATACCCCATAATGTCAAAAGTGTGACATTTTTACCTTATAATAAAACATGAAAAGGTTTAAAATGTCATGAGTAAATAAATATTCAACCCCTTTGTTATGGCAAGCCTAAATAAGTTCAGGAGCAAACATTTGCTTAACAGGTCACATAATAAGTTGCATGAACTCTGTGTGCAATAATAGTGTTTAACATGATTTTTAAATGAATGCCTCATCTCTGTAGCTCACACATTTATCTGTAAGATCCCTCAGTCGAGCTGTGAATTTCAAACAAAGATGTCCAGGGAAGTTTTCCAATGCTTTGCAAAGAAGGGCACATATTGGTAGATGGGTAAAATAAAGCAGACATTGAATATCCCTTTGAGCATGGTGAAGATATTAATTACACTTTGGATGGTGTATCAATACACCCAGTCACTACAAAGATACCGGTTGTCCTTCCTAACTCAGTTGCTGGAGAGAAAGGAAACTGCTCAGGGATTTCACCATGAGGCCAATGGTGACTTTAGAACAGTTACAGAGTTTAATGGCTGTGATAGGAGAAAACTGAGGATGGATCAAAAACATTGTAGTTACTCCACAGTTCTAATTGATAGAGTGAAAAGAAGGAAGCTTGTACAGACTAAAAAATATTCCAAAACATGCATCCTGTTTGCAACAAGGCACTAAAGTAATACTGAAAAAGACGTGGCAAAGCAATTCACTTTTTGTCCTGAATACAAGGGGCAAATCCAATACAACACATTACTGACTACCACTCTATATTTTCAAGCATAGTGATGGCTGCATCATGTTATGGGTATGCTTATAATTGTTAAGGACTGGGGAGTTTTTCGGAATGAAAAATAAACAGAATGGAGCCAAGCAAGGCAAAATCCTAGAGGATAAACTTGTTCAGGCTACTTTCCACCAGACACTGGGAGATGAATTCACATTTTAGCAGGACAATAACCTAAATCCCAAGGCCAAATCTACACTGGAGTTCCTTACCAAGATGACTGTGAATGTTCCTGAGTGGCAGAGTTACAGTTTTGACTTAATAAATCAACTTGAAAATCTATGGCAAGACCTGAAAATGGGTGTCTGGCAATGATCAATAACCAATTTGATAGAGTTTGAAGAATGTTGAAAAGAATGATGTGCAAATGTTGCACAATTCAGGTGTAGAAAGCTCTTAGAGACTTACCCAAAAAGACTCAGAGCTGCAATCGCTGCCAAAGGTGATTCTTAATGTATTGACGCGGGGTTGTGAAATATTATCTAAATGAGATAAACACTTTTCACGTTGTCATTATGGATTATTTTTTGTAGATTTAATACATTTTTAGTTAAGTCTGTAACACAACATAATGAGGAATAAGTAAATAGAGGCTGAAGGCACTGTATTTGCAAAGAATACAAATCAAGGACATATGCACATAACAAGTTAATATGCACAGGAAACTCGTTCCAAACAAGGAAGGTGAGTGGTGAAGATAATTTTTCCTGTATTGGCTCTCGGGTTTGCAGAACACATGACATCTGTTTTCTTAGCTCCTATACACGCCCTTAAGTCAAGCAAAACGGAATCTGTGCCCTGAAACAGTGTGTATGAGTTCACACACACACACACACACACGCACACACACACACGCACACACACACGCGCACACACACAAAGGTCGTTACTAAAGCACTGTGTTTCTAATGACACGTTTCTGTAAACATTGTGTTGTCACGTTTAGAAGACAAAGATTCACATGGGCTGCCTCAATGCACCGTCCTGCTGGTATGTGTCTCACACACTCCTGCTGGGCAGTGAGTGTCAGAAGTGGTCGGGACTATAGTCTCATAGGCGACGGTGTGCACAACTGTATATACTGTATAGTACAGGTTTTAAATAGCCTGAGATTGGTTGTGCTGTTAAAGTCACAGCCCTCTGCACATACTGTATACAAGCCTCTGCCTGTGCGATATCAGAGGGCCCGCCTGTCTTCTGCTTCTCATCCATCTGTACAATTCATAAATAAATGATGAACTGCCAATCTATGTTTGGTCCACTTGAAGTTTTACCATCTTTGGTCACCTTGATGTATAGCTGTAATCAAGGTAAATGGTGGCTATTTGAAGAATCTCAAATAGAAAATATATTTTGATTTGTTTAACACTTTTTTGGTTACTACATGATTCCATATGTGTTATTTCATAGTTTTGATGTCTTCACTATTATTCTATGTAGAAAATAGTACAAATAAAGGAGAACCCTTAAATGAGTAGGTGTTCTAAAAGGTTTGAGCTGTAGTGTATATACATGTACATATATTTTGTAAAAAGATATTTCACTTTTTACTTTCCAACCACGAAACTAGTGAGCAACAATGCTTAGGCCTCTACTTCCAGCTTTGTTTTTACTTCTGTCCTTCCTCTACTCTCAACCTCTCCCATCTATTTCTGATGTCCTTCCTCTACCCTCAACCTCTCCCATCTATTTCTGATGTCCTTCCTCTACCCTCAACCTCTCCCATCTATTTCTGATGTCCTTCCTCTACCCTCAACCTCTCCCATCTATTTCTTATGTCCTTCCTCTACCCTCAACCTCTCCCATCTATTTCTGATGTCCTTCCTCTACCCTCAACCTCTCCCATCTATTTCTGATGTCCTTCCTCTACCCTCAACCTCTCCCATCTATTTCTGATGTCCTTCCTCTACCCTCAACCTCTCCCATCTATTTATGATGTCCTTCCTCTACCCTCAACCTCTCCCATTGATTTCTGATGTCCTTCCTCTACCCTCAACCTCTCCCATCTATTTATGATGTCCTTCCTCTACCCTCAACCTCTCCCATTGATTTCTGATGTCCTTCCTCTACCCTCAACCTCTCCCATCTATTTCTGATGTCCTTCCTCTACCCTCAACCTCTCCCATCTATTTCTGATGTCCTTCCTCTACCCTCAACCTCTCCCATCTATTTCTGATGTCCTTCCTCTACCCTCAACCTCTCCCATCTATTTCTGATGTCCTTCCTCTACCCTCAACCTCTCCCATCTATTTCTGATGTCCTTCCTCTACCCTCAACCTCTCCCATCTATTTCTGATGTCCTTCCTCTACCCTTAACCTCTCCCATCTATTTCTGATGTCCTTCCTCTACTGAAAGTGAGAGTTTGTAATCTGAATAAAGAGGAAAATGCCATTCTTGAACATGGCGTGAGACATTCTTACTAATTTGTTAGAAAACCAGTTTGGATTTAATTATAACTTTTGTATGACTGAAGCCTTTAGAGAGAGGTCTAATGCTTTAATATTTAAACATTTCTGCCCTCTGAATTCATATTCATTCCTATTCATATTCATTTTATAAATAGGCCCATTTAATTTTGGCTTGCCATTCGAAATAAAATGTAACATTATTTTCTCAAATTATTTCAATCACTTTTCACTAGGTGTAGGCAAGACCATAAGCACAAAGGTAAACAGGGATATGACTGAAGAGATATGACTGAAGAGTTCACCTTACCATGGTAGCAAGATCTTATCTATTGTTGATAACATGCCTAATCTGTATTACCACATGGTCAAGCTGTGTCCAGTCTCTTGACAACAAGGTTGATGAAATCCGAGCAAGGGTAGCATTCCAGAGAGACATAAGAGACTGTAACGTTCTTTGCTTCACAGAAACATGGCTCACTCGAGACACGCTATCGGAGTCGGAACAGCCAGCTGATTTCTTTACGCATCGTGCCGACAGAAACAAGCATCTTTCTGGTAAGAAGAAGGGCGGGGGTGTATGCCTTATGATTAACGAGACGTGGTGTGATCATAATAACATACAGGAACTCAAGTCCTTCTGTTCACGTGACTTACAATTCCTCACAATCAAATGTCGACCGCATTATCTACCAAGAGAATTCTCTTCCCCCCCAACTAGACACATCGACGGCCCTGAACAAACTTTATTTGACTCTATGTAAACTGGAAACCACATATCCTGAGGCTGCATTCATTGTAGCCGGGGATTTTAAAAAAGGCAATCTGAAAACAAGACTCGCCAAATTCTATCAGCATTTTGATTGTGCTACCAGGGCTGGTCAATCCCTGGATCATTGTTATTCTAACAGCGATGCATATTTTTTTTTAAACATTTTTTATTTCACCTTTATTTAACCAGGTAGGCAAGTTGAGAACACCTTTATTTAACCAGGTAGGCTAGTTGAGAACACCTTTATTTAACCAGGTAGGCCAGTTGAGAACACCTTTATTTAACCAGGTAGGCTAGTTGAGAACACCTTTATTTAACCAGGTAGGCCAGTTGAGAACAAGTTCTCATTTACAATTGCGACCTGGCCAAGATAAAGCAAAGCAGTTCGACACATACAACAACACAGAGTTACACATGGAGTAAAACAAACATACAGTAGAAAAATAGGTCTATATACAATGTGAGCAAATGAGGTGAGATAAGGGAGGTAAAGGCAAAAAAAGGCCATGGTGGCGAAGTAAATACAATATACAGAGTAAAACACTGGAATGGTAGATTTACAGTGGAAGAATGTGCAAAGTAGAAATAATGAAATAATGGGGTGCAAAAGAGCAAAATAAATAAATAAATAAATAAATACAGTAGAGGGAGAAGTAGTTTTTTGGGCTAAATGATAGATGGGCTATGTACAGGTGCAGTAATCTGTGAGCTGCTCTGACAGCTGGTGCTTAGAGCTAGCGAGGGAGATAAGTGTTTATATATATAAGGACCTTCCCCGCCCTCCTTTCGGAAAAGCTGACCACGACTCAATTTTGTTGCTTCCAGCCTATAGACAGAGACTAAAACAGGAAGCTCCCGCGCTCAGGTCTGTTCAACGCTGGTACGACCAATCTGATTCCACGCTTCAAGATTGCTTCGATCACGTGGATTGGGATATGTTCCGCATTGCGTCAAACAACAACATTGATGAATATGCTGATTTGGTGAGCAAGTTTATTAGCAAGTGCATAGGCGATGTCGTACCCACAGCAACTATTAAAACATTCCCAAACCAGAAACCGTGGATTGACGGCAGCATTCGCTCGAAACTGAATGCACAAACCCCTGCTTTTAACCAGGGCAAGGTGATCGGAAACATGACCGAATACAAACAGTGTAGCTATTCCCTCCGCAAGGCAATCAAACAAGCTAAGCGTCAGTATAGAGACAAAGTACAGTCGCCATTCAATGGCTCAGACACAAGAGGTATGTGGCAGGGTCTACAGTCAATCACAGATTACAAAAAGAAAACCAGCCCAGTCGCGGACCAGGATGTCTTGCTCCCAGACAGACTAAACAACTTCTTTGCTCGCTTTGAGGACAATACAGTGCCACTGACACGGGCAGTTATCAATCAATCATAATCCCAGTCTGCTGTTCCCACATGCTTCAAGAGGGCCACCATTGTTCCTGTTCAAATCAAATCAAATCAAATTTAAGAAAGTTAAGGTAACTGAGCTAAACGACTACCGCCCCGTAGCACTCACTTCCGTCATCTTCCGTCATCATGAAGCGCTTTGAGAGACTAGTCAAGGACCATATCACCTCCACCCTAGACCCACTCCAATTTGCTTACCACCCCAATAGATCCAAAGACGACACAATCGCAAACACACTGCACACTGTCCTAACCCATCATTTTGCACACCCAATTTTTCAGTTTTTGATTTGTTAAAAAAGTTTGAAATATCCAATAAATGTCGTTCCACTTCATGATTGTGTCCCACTTGTTGTTGATTCTTCACAAAAAAATACAGTTTTATATCTTTATGTTTGAAGCCTGAAATGTGGCAAAAGGTCGCAAAGTTCAAGGGGGCCGAATACTTAGAGAATAGAGAACACTGGTGACTAAATTGTTGACTAAGGAGCGAAATGTCATGGGAAGTGAGCACAGAATAGTATGGAAGCACTTTTAGTCTGGTTTTCTTGCTGAGTTATGACTCTCTGCCTGCCTTCTCAGGGGAGGTGAACTACCTGCCGGGGGCACTGTGTGAGCATGTGTGTGTGTGTGTCTCACTCCACTAACTCTTATCTGTAATTAGGGAGGCACAAACTGAGGAGTATGTCTTTGAGACATTAAATCACTCCCGGGAGGGAGAGCAACCCGATGACTCGACAAAGGTATTCATACAGAGTACAGTGACCGTGCCTGAGTGTCTGAGAGAGAGCAAGAGTGAGAGAGAGAGAGGGGAAGAGTCGGAAAGAGAGAGAGAAAGAGGGGAAGAGTCGGAAAGAAAGAGAGAAAGAGGGGGAGAATCGGAGAGAGAGAGAGAGAGAGAAAGAGGGGGAGAGTCGGAGAGAGAGAGCGCGAAAGAGAACAAGGGAATGAGAGAAGGGCTATTCATATCTAGTTTGGCATGACTTTACTCAGTATGCTTCTCCTCAAAATGTCAGGGATGGCTGTCAAAATGTCAGGTCAAAATGTCCTCAGCAGTAGAGAGTATAGTGTTCTGGCAGTCCAAATAAAGGTGACCCAGATTCAATGCTAAAATGCACTGTGGCAGAAGCTGTTGAAATTACACTTTTCAAACAGAAATATACACGTTTCAGCTTGTTAGAGTCACTTTGCAACACTAGTGGTGATCCAATCTTGGCCATAGAAACTGCATCTTACCTGTGGAAAGTCATCTGAACTGGGGACTTGTGAATGATTTTGGGTACACATTCCACTGCTCAAATCAGCAATATACTAAGAGTGAGTAATATACAGTGTTTACAATGTCATTTATGATGTTAGTTTCTTTTCTCAATAGTGGTTGTCATTTACAGTAGAACTGTGCTCTCAAAATGTGGTAACTACAGTATGTTCCAAATAAAACCTTCCTTGTCTGCCAAGGAAATGTCCATACTTAAAACAGTATTAGGCTACACTCGAGGCTAAACCACTTCAAACAAGTTAAATAATTGAGTAGGTTTTGTCGAGCCAAAAAACCCCGAACATTAGATGAGTTGCTGCTTCTTCCAACTCTTCAAAGTCTAAAGTCCAGAAGTCTTGTATTTGATGACTTAGCAATTATTCCAAATGGGAAGGAGAGGCATGGCTGTCGTATGTGTCAATTGCAACGTGGCTTACTTATGGTAAAAAAAAAAAAACAGGAAGTTCACAAAAAGTCACACAAAGTTATCCTGCGGGAATAGTCATGATGTGCCTAACCTTGTCCCCGGGCTAATTGTGCATATGAGCCTGGAACACCAGTAACAAAAAGGTGTCCTTTATGGGAGTGAACTTAAGTATTCGTCATTATTTGAACATAGCGAATCACACGACTGTGAATCAGAAACATGTGGTGTGCTAGCAAAAACATTCATTCAACATGACTTGAGTGGCTGAACTCTAGCTGGCTTAATATAGCAGCCTTGCTGGTTATATATATATCATCCAAATCTGTGATCAATATGTGCCGGAATCGTTGGGAAAACTAACAACCCTAAAAAAAAAACGACAGAATGGACTCAAACAGCAAGCTAAATTTGATGAAATCTCCACGTTGCATCAGACGAGCACAGAAAAGGCGAACATACACAGACATACACAAGACAGGGGAGGTGTTGTGGGTGATGATTGATGAGTGTTAAGCCAATGGCTATGCATCTGGACTTTCTCCCTGACTCTTTATATTAGCTTATGGACATTTTCCAGAACTTTCCACTGGCCCAACAAAGGCCATGTTTGAAGTGTTGGCCTACCAGACCTTCTGAGCACTGGGAGGAAGTCTGATGAACAAGATTAGGATGTGCTAAAATAGGCTAACTTATGATAACAAGTTGCTGACTATTGTGAGCTCTGTCTTTAAAACATACAGTATTTGATTAGTTTAGAAAACCACATTTTTCAACTGGTCTCCATCCTGTTTTGACCTCTAAATGGCTCATAATTCTCCTGGCCCATAGCTTCTCCTTTCACAACAGGTTCAATGTAAAGCTAATTGCATTCAATTAGGGAGAACATCAGCTGATTGCCTTCCTTGAAAAGGGAGTTCTTTATCCTCCTAAAGTGTGTGTCTTCAGGGTCACATGTACTAAAATGCAGCTTCCACCCAGAGCACTCCATCCCTCTCTATCTTTATCTCTCGCTCTGTCACACACACACACACACACGCACACACACACGCACTCACTCACTCACTCACTCACTCACTCACTCACACACGCACACGCATACACGCACGCGCGCACACACACAGTAATAAAACACCTGTAGGGGTGTGAGAACACCAAGTCTGAGCACACCATTACCTGCAGGGCTACAAGGATCAATGCCCGTCCAAAGACAACACACTGAGAGGAGAAAGAGAGAAAATAGAGATACAAAAATAGGTAATAGATTTAGGGTCGCAAGAGAGGGTGTATTATTGAAAACATTCTCAGTTTACCAGTAAACCATCTTTCAAGGATTGTAATTTATCACAAGACATCTAGTGGCCCTGTTAGGTACTACAGATTATCACAGGTGTCTGTAAGAATGTTCTGTTCCTCTGTGTGGCTTTATCACGTGTAAAATAGATATGAAATAATTAAATAAGATGATTTTAAAATAAAAAATAGAAAGCCAAAGCTGTAAAACATTATCCTAAATACAAACCAGGAACTTTGTGAATACCTTTGGTGTTCAATGGGAGGGTTTCAGCATCAAATATCCTTTATGCATTTTTCTTTTTTACAATGTATTTATTTTACTATGTCAATATGTGTTTGTTGTCAATATTTTGTGACAACTGGTGGCAGTTGTGAAAAAAATACAATATTTGGAAGAGTTGCATTGTTATTTAAAAATAATAATCATTGTTGATGACATGCTTTTTAAAAATGAGTTAAGCCATTTCCTCTTCAACCATATGGTCAATCTACTAGAAACTCATGGACAACATGGACACAAATATAATACACAAATACTATATGTGCAATTATTTAATTATAAATGATCAAAGCTACGATAATTTGCCATAGATGTTCTGTTCATTACCAAAGGTAGTGAGGTCTGCACAACGCATCACCGGGGGCAAACTACCTGCCCTCCAGGACACCTACACCACCCGATGTCACAGAAAGGCCATAAAGATCATCAAGGACATCAACCACCCGAGCCACTGCCTGTTCACCCCGCTATCATCCAGAAGGCGAGGTCAGTACAGGTGCATCAAAGCTGGGACCGAGAGACTGAAAAACAGCTTCTATCTCAATCAGACTGTTAAACAGCCACCACTAACATTGAGTGGCTGCTGCCAACACACTGACACTGACTCAACTCCAGCCACTTTAATAATGGGAATTGATGGGAAATTATGTAAATATATCACTAGCCACTTTAAACAATGCTACCTTATATAATGTTACTTACCCTACATTATTAATGTCATATGCATACGTATATACTGTACTCTATATCATTGCCTGTATCCTTATGTAATACATGTATCACTAGCCACTTTAACTATGCCACTTTGTTTACATACTCTTCTCATATGTATATACTGTACTCGATACCATCTACTGTATCTTGCCTATGCTGCTCTGTACCATAACTCATTCATATATCCTTATGTACATATTCTTTATCCCCTCACACTGTGTACAAGACAGTAGTTTTGGAATTGTTTGTTAGATTACTTGTTGGTTATTACTGCATTGTCGGAACTAGAAGCACAAGCATTTCGCTACACTCGCATTAACATCTGCTAACCATGTGTATGTGACAAATAAAATTTGATTTGATTTGATTTGAGTTTCTGGTAACTTTGGTAAAATGCAGGTAACTTTGCAACCCTAAACAGACTTATGGTCAAACATCAGTCATGGAGCGACAACAGGAAAATGGATTTGATTGCTACCAAACTGCCACTATTAACTCTTCCACATCTGGGAATGTTTTTGTGTCGGAACAGTGTCTTTGAGAGACTGAATGCAGCTCCAGCCTGTGCAATGTGCACTCAGGCAGAAGAGGACAAAGGTTTAAATATCCATCCAAGCACATAATCCCTTTAAAGTGATGAGTGAAACCATTGAGTTAAGGGTGTACTGTGTGTACTCTCAAGTTTTTTTTGTTGCGTGTATTGGGGAACGAAAGCACATGGTGCATGAGTTCATGCAGCTCTTCAATTTGCTACAAGATGTGATGTCATGCCAATAACAGCAACTGTTATCAAACAAACACAAGATGGAGGGTGAAAAGAGGAAGACTCTGTATGGGTGTATGACGTGATACCTAATTAATGAGGATGTAGAGAGCCCCAAGGTGGTAGATCTGGGACATTTCCTCTCAAGTAAAAGACAACTGATAGCACCTCTGTACACTTGACTGGCTCGTGAAATGGAAATCTGATGTGAAGGGTATGCTGTATGTCAGATGGCACAGAGTTACTGCCAGCAGTATTCATGTTTGACCTCTGCTCTGGGAACTAGAAAAGGGGGGAAATTGTTAAACATTTACTTTCCGTTTAAAGAAATCTGAGAAATGGGGTCAGCCAAACATGATTAGCAGTTCAACAAAATATATATACTAATGGATAAAAAAAAATATATTTTTGAAAACAAAAAGAAGTATAATCTTTGTAAATGATGTCATAATAGGACAGGTGGAGTTATGTCACATGCAGCAAACAACAATATATGGAAATGTCTGCTCTACTCAAAATTACAACCAACTAATTGCAGCATTACAGCAAAAATGGAAGAGGAAAGTGGAAAGGGGAGAAAGTAGGGAACTTGTCTGATGACCCTGCATTAAAGACCATCATTGGCTAAAGAAAATTGTGCTAAATAAAAAAAATAGACCAGTTTCATTTAAGGACCAAAAAATTGACAGCTGTGTCATATAGATTGTAAAATAATTGGGAAGAGATTTTCAATGTACTGATTCCATGGCACATGGTCTATGAACTGATACACAAAGCAACGCTGGAATCAACATTTAAAAAAAAATTATATTTCAATTCTTCTTAAATTATTATACAAAATTCTCGCAACCAATAGAATGTTATATTTATGGGTGATACAACAATCCCAGCTCTGCAGATTTTGCTGCTATGAGACAGAATTATTTGATCATTTGTTTTGGTACTGTCCATACGTAGCTTGTTTTTGGTTGCAGGTTCAGGAATGGCTGAATAACTGCAACATTTACCTGGAGATAACTCTGCAAATAGCACTGCTGGGTGATTAAAAAGTCATAGTCAATCGATTAATAATATAATAATACTCTTAGCAAAAAATGTTGTCTTTAATTTACAATCTGTAGAATCTGTGAGCCTAGAAAGGTTCAGAACTTCTGTGAAACATCACAGCACAGTTGAAACATGTATGACAAAAATAAATCAAATCTTGATGGTGTTCAGAGATATATATTTTGGTACTTATTTTCTCCTTATTGGAGTAAACGAATGGATAACTCTTAGGCTTCTACTTCCAGCTTTTACATACTACAGTATATACATTTTACGGACACAGTATAATTTACAGTAGTTATCTTTTGTTTGTTTTTAGTCCCATCCTCCACTCAACATGTTTTTTTATGGGGGATTGGAAATGATGCAGACAATTACATTGATGGAAGGTACAATCTACCTGCAATATTAAAGCTGATCTACTCTCTAAGAAACAAAATGATATGAAAAAAAAAAGAAGTTTGACAAAAGAGGTTAGCTTGTTTTGCCTCAAAGATCAATATCATCTACCAGTTAGTCCAAACATACCATGTCAACATTTATTCCCAGATATCAATAGTGACCCATTTGAACACATATTTTGGTTTGGAGAAACAAAATACATGTTTTGCCTCTGGCCTGGTGCCATTTACAACTAATGAAGGAATTGTTGCATGCTGCTTAACAATGGAAGCCATTAAAAAAGACAATAGATATATTGCTGATCTAATTATGATAGAAACACCCAGAGAAGCAATATATATTCCGTATAATACCAGGTTATGTGACATGACATTTAGCAGATGCCATGCACTTTCATTGTGTGGAGACCTTTGTGGCCAATTAAATAACTCACACACTATGTTTTGGTTTATCATGTCACATGACCTGGGTTTTACTCTTTATTTAAATCATTTTCATTAAACTGACCTCTTGTTTTTTATGTCAGATGGTTCAGCACCATCCTCAGACTCAGACTCAGCTGTAATTTGTTGTCTAATTCTCATTTCTGGAAAAAGCTTAAAATAAAGGTTCAAATCCAGATCATGTGACATGATTAACCAAAACACAGGGCCCTGTGTATAACACAGAATACCCAAAATTAATGATAACCTTCTCTTAGTGACAGTCTAGTTACTTACCACTCGTGTCCCGGTGCTCTTCAGTGCGGTTGGGTACTGTGTCCACTTTTTGTGAGCATCGCCCTAACCCCTGAACCAGCTGCTCCAAGGGCAATTTTGAATCTACAGTGGGATAACAACGCAGCCCTGTGGAACACCTCGGTGTGTAGACGCCACAGAATTCACCTTCTAACCGGGCACACACCGGACAGCAGCCACAGGCGGGCTCCCTGACTATCTCAGTACAGTTGGTGGCGAGCTTAGGACATGCAGTTTGGCGCTCCGCAGTGCATTTAGGACAATAAAATATCAAGTCTCCGAGCAATAGGCCCGGCAGAACAAGTAACGTAAGCAGAAACAAACCGCAGCTAAAATATAGCACCATTCTGCCTCTAGCTGTACTGTTTATTAAAGAGTAACATGAAAAGATAAGGATGTAAACGTTGTGTCCAAAAGTGCAACTGTCATCTGTGTTAGCATAGCAAACAGGAGAGAGACCCAGTGGTGCAAGCCTCAGGGTCCTATCACCTGTCATGTTTCTGATAGTGTATGTCAGAATCGAAGGTGACTACATGCATCTAGTAGTGGGTTGTCTCTTACATAACGTTTGTGTGCAATGGATTACAAATTATTGAAGGAACAAATTGTACAATGTCAATATTTGAATAATTATGTGCTTGTGTGTTAATATCCATGCTTCTATAATAGCAAGAGCCTGCTGTGTGCTTTCTAATAATATTATCTCTAATAAGAAAACATTATATTTTATCTTAGGCTGCACTGCTGTCCCTAGTGAAACATTATCCTAAGCATTCATACGATTCAGCCATTATGTCAAGATAAGTTTTGCTCTTCATAAGAGTATGTTTAAATGACAAGCATACAAAATAATATTACAGCGTGTGCTGAGTGTCTCTGACATGACCACTCCATTTCTTGCATGTTCATTGACACTTAATTAAAGATGTGCCTTTTGGACCCCAAAAAAATGTCTCTCCCTCCCCAGTACGTCCCATTGATTTCTTGGTAGCGAGTAGCGGTTGTTGTGCTTATCCACCAAACAGGCTTCTGTAAACCCATACAGGGTGTCTGTATCTCTTGGCCACCGTTGAGAGCAATGGTTGTTGACTCAAGGGGGAAAAGATAGCACGTTTGTGTACATACATATGTGTGGGCAGCAGGTTACCTATCTGGAATGAATTGTGAAGTGAAGGAGGAGGAAACTGAGAAGCTAGTTTGGATGGAGATGTCTATTTATGTAGAACCTTAAACCACTTATTTAAAAGCAACTTATCAACACACAGTACATTAATTTGAGGATTCACAATATGCTATACAGATCTCTCAAACATCTACAGTATGAAACTAAATGTAATTTACCCACAAAAACATCAACTTTCACATGACAAGCAAAGCAATCCTGTAGCTGGGAGCCAACGATACATCAGCATTTGAGGGGTCAAAGAATGCTTTGGGGGCTTAGATTACACCATATGTTAATATTAAGAGTAAATTAAGAATAATAATTTGACAAGTTTTGTTGCAAAATAATCCTGCATCAACAGGATTTTTATGTTAAGTCCATAATGTGTTTTTTAACTGTGGTTAGGCTATTAGCTGGCCAAAATTAGGCTACATGAAAAGTACAATACTGTGTCAGTTAGTGTGTGTTTTCAGTGAATTTATGTACAGTGCCTTCAGAAAGTATTCAGATCCCTTGACTTTTTCAACATTTTGTTACGTTGCAGCCTTATTCTAAAATTGATTAAACATATTTTTTTCCTCACCAATCCACACACACAATACGCCATAATGACAAAGCATAAACAGGTTTGTAGAAAATGTTGCTAATTTATAAAAAAAATATAAAAACTTAAATACCACATTTACGTAAGTATTCAGATCCTTTACTCAGTACTTTGTTGAAGCATCTTTGGCAGCGATTATAGCCTCAAGTCTTCTTGGGTATGATGCTACAAGCTTGGCACACCTGTATTTGGGGAGTTTCTCCCATTCTTCGCTGCAGATCCTCTCAAGTTCTATCAGGTTGGATGGGGAGTGTTACTGCACAGCTGTTTTCAGGTCTCTCCAGAGATGTTAAATCGGATTCAAGTCTGGGCTCTGGCTAGGCCACTCAAGGACATTCAGAGACTTGTTATTAAGAAGCAACTCCTGCGTTGTCTTGGCTGTGTGCTTAGGGTCGTTGTCCTGTTGGAAGGTAAAGCATCAACCCAGTCTGAGGCGCTCTGGAGCAGGTTTTCATCAAGGATCTATCTGTACTTTGCTTCATTCATCTTTGCCTCGATCCTGACTAGTTTCCCAGTCGCTGCCGCTGAAAAATATCTCCACGGCATGATGCTTCCACCACCATGCTTCATCGTAGGGATGGTGCGATGTTTCCAACAGATGTGACGCAAGGCAGTCAGGCCAAAGAGTCTATTCTTGGTTTCATCAGACCAGAGAATGTTGTTCCTCATTGTCTGAGAGTCTTTAGGTGCCTTTTGGCAAACTCCGAGCAGGCTGTCATGTGCCTTTTACTGAGGAGTGGCTTTCGTCTGGTCACTTTACGATAAAGGTATGATTGGTGGAGTGCTGCAGAGATGGTTGTCCTTCTGGAAGGTTCTCCCATCTCCACAGAGGCACTCTGGAGCTCTTTCAGAGTGACCATAGGGTTGTTGGTCACCTCCCTGACCAAGGCCCTTCTCCCCCGATTGCTCAGTTTGGCCGTGATGCCAGCTCTAGGAAGAGTCTTGGTGGTTCCAAACTTCTTCCATTTAAGAATGATGGAGGCCACTGTGTTCTTGGGGACCGTCAATGCTGCAAAAATGTTTTGGTATCCTTCCTCAGATCTGTGCCTCGACACAATCCTTTCACAGAGCTCTACGGACAATTAATTCCACCTCACGGATTGGTTTTTGCTCTGACATGCACTGTGAGCTGTGGGACCTTAAATAGACAGGTGTGTGTCTTTCCAAATCATGTCAAATCAATTGAATTTACTACAGATGGACTCCAATCATGTTGTAGAAACAGGATGCACCTGCACTCAATTTCGAGTCCCATAGCAAAGGGTCTGAATACTTATGTAAATAAGGTATTTACATATATATATTTTTTATGTAATCCATTTAAGGTTAAGGTTGCAACGTAACAAAACGTGGAAAAAGTCAATGGGTCTGAATACTTTCCAAATGCACTAAATCACAACGCTTATCTGCACTTCCTGCAGGAAAATTCTCACATTTCGTGTGACCAGGACTCAGGGTAGCCACATAATATTTGCAGGATGCCACGCTGGGCAATCAGGTGAGAGGGAGAACACCGGTGTACCTTTTCCAGTTGACATACTTTCCCACACTTCCTGTGTCTAACCCTGGAGTGGGCACTGGGATTTCCAGCCTACAACGTAGCCTTGCCTGTCATGTCAAAGCTGGTCTCTGTGTGCCCTTACCTGGGACCAGCCTGGGAGGCCTCCACTGTGCCCAGCATGTGAGGTAATGTCTCTCTGTCCGTCCATTCTCTCATCACCATGTCTGTCCATACCTACCCTAATACCCTTCAGCAATTGTGGATCAGACCTGGGTAAAATAAAAGTCTACATATGGTCTCACAGTTGACAGTGCATGTCAGAGCAAAAACCAAGGAATTATTACATACCTGCGTCTGATTGTGTCGCCGCTGAGCGCAGCTTTACACTTTTGGAACTATTCCATAAATTGGTTCCATTAAGCCAGGCAAGGTCAATCAACTAGTCTTTCAAAAGAAACCATGGACCCAGGTCTGCCATGGATATGCTGTCTTGGCAGTGGTCACCCTTTAAGGGAACAGTGAATACTCACTAAATGTGCATTGTGTAATGTGTTATTATATTTAGTATGCATATGGACCACAGGAGGCTGCTGAGGGGAGGATGGCTCATAATAATGGCTGGAATGAAGCCAATAGAATGTAATCAAACATGAGGAAACAATGTGTGTGCTGTGTTTGATGCCATTCCCCTGATTCCTTTCCAGCCATCACCAGAAGCCCTTCCCCCCCAATTAATGTAGCAACCTCCTGTGACATGGAGAGCAGAGACTTACAGGATAATCTACAGCAGTGGATGCTCCTCAGAGGAGGACCATACTCGTCAGTGAATTTTCATAAAAATGTAAAAACTGAAGCATTTAAAAAGTTATCCTTTTTTTAGATACAACAATACTAAATATGTTAAAGAATTAGAGAAACGCAAGGCAACGTACTGGTCTGTGGAGACATGCATGCTAGTACAGCTGAAGAACTAGACACTATTAACAGTCACAGAGACAAACACCTACCAGGAAGCAACAACCTTTCCCTCCCCACATACCCCACCCCAGAAACAACTATGACAAAGTGAAAAACAAAAATGTAGTACAGCTCCTGAAGCTCTGTCGAACGCTGGGTCACAGTCAGCCCACTAACACCTCTCTCAGACCACAGTAAAATCACAGTGTATCTGAGAAGAGCGGAACCCAACCATGAAGCATCACGGCCCAATAAATTACATTGTACTAAACAGGCCTATAGATGGAATGCAAACATTACAGAAATCTACCAAAAAGCAATTAGTAGCAAAAAAAATACAATCTCTCCTGGACAACTTTTTAGCCTTAACATTCTCCACAGCCGTTTGGAACATAAACTTAATTTTTTTTACAAATTAGCCTCCTTGGCTAATGTAAAGAAACATAAGAGAAAACCAAAAAGAAGAGAAAATGAAAAATGGTTTGATAATGATTGTAAAAAAAACATCCTTACTGCAGGTATTTCCCCCAATATTTGGAACCAAGGATTGGTCACACTAATGTAGACAAATTTGACCAAAATAATTACAGAGGAACTTGCGTTAACAGCAACTTGGGGAAAATTCCTTGCAGTATCATAAATAGCAGACTATGTCATTTCCTTGATGAACACAAGGTCCTGTGCATTGGATGTCTAAAAAGTTATCGTACAACAGACCACAAATATAAAAAAACAAATATAATGAATTTCAAAAAAGGTCAGAAAATCTGGCTCAAAATGTTTCAATCAGTTACAGAACCAATTGCTCTATATGGCAGCGAAGTATGGGGTCCGCTGTCTAATAATGAATTTACCAAATGGGACAAACATCAATCGATGTACTGCATGCAGAGTTTTGCAAGACTGCATTGCAAGTGCAAAGAAAACCTCCAAATAACGCATGTGGAAGAGAATTGGACCAATACCCCGTCCTTATTCGAATAGAAAAAAGAGCCATCATATTTTACAACCATCTAAAAACAAGTGACCCCAAAAACATTCCATCACACAGCTCTACAATGTCAAGAGGTGAAACAAGAGAAGAGTCCCCTCAGCCAGCTGGTTCTGAGGCTCAGATCACTAACCCAAACCAACCCCATAGAGCCTGACATCACTCAGAAAATCTGGCCCAAACAAATCATCACAAAACAAAAATAAAAATATATCACCTATTGGAAAGACACCACAAACTCAAAGTCAACTTCAATGCTATTTGGCTCTAAACAGACAGCACATGGTGGCTGATTATCTGACCACTGTGACTAATAGAAAACCAAGGAAAACATTGACTAGGTACAGACTCAGTGAGCACAGTCTGTCTATAGAGACCGGTCGTCACAGGCAAACCTGGCTACCCAGAGAGGACAGGCTGTGCTCACTCTGCTCCAGGGGAGGGGTAGAGACAGACCTGAATTTCCTGTTACACT
This sequence comes from Oncorhynchus mykiss, assembly GCF_013265735.2. NCBI lineage: Eukaryota > Metazoa > Chordata > Actinopteri > Salmoniformes > Salmonidae > Oncorhynchus > Oncorhynchus mykiss. Next base: position 76,066,210 of record NC_048567.1, on the reverse strand, counting down.
GTGACAAATACTCAGACCTAAGAGAAAATGTCTTTCCCAAAATGATTATTCAGTACAAAGAATTTGAGACTATAAAAGATGAAGAAAAATTGTGAATATTCATTGGGTGAAAAGCCAAATATGTCCTGCCACAACCTGAGGGACAGCCAGTGAAAAGTGCAATGTAATGTCAATAATATTTCCCGTTTAGTTTTGTTTTGGCTTTTATACCATGTCAGGTGGCTTCTCAGGACCAGTAGACTGGTCTACTACTATTGCTTTCATGTATTGTTATTCTCATTAATATTGTTGTTGTAGTTGCTGTGAATAGAAATCCCATTTCCACTACCACTATTATTATTGCTGTTGGTCCCCCCATTTTTGCTCTATGTATACTTTGACAATGTAAGTCATTTAACTTGTCATGTCAATAAATTCTATTGAATTGAATGGAGAGAGATTTCATATGTTTTTCTTTTACTTAGCTAGCTAATGCAGCCTACTCAAACATCCGGCCCAAACAGAGGGGGATGATATGTTAGCTAGCTGGCTATGGTTATCCAACACTAGAACTCTTTCAAGTCAAGGTATACGTTTGGTTTTACTCATTTATTGCCACCAGGGACAAGGCGACACCTGGATGGGGTAGAGACAATAACAGGGACAGGGGAAACAGATCAGAGCATGACAGAAACATACATTTGCCCAATTAAAATTCTCGTTTGCAACTGTTCAACTAATGATTACACCCTAGATCACCTAGATGCACGCAAGAGTGTGCAAGGCGGTATTGAATGCATCACCAACTGTCACCTCAACATGTTCTCTCAAACTATGTGCACCTACGTTGTAAACTTTCATTCATAGGCTAGGTTGTAGCAACCTCATGATGGGTACAGGGAACATTCTAGCATCACGTAGTAGTCTAAACCTATCGATGTTACATTGAACTGGGTGAATGGAATATGAATGGCAGTCATCCAGTATGCTCTTATAGAAATAAGGCTATGCTCATAAAGACAAATGTCTGTCCTCCCTCATCTTAAATGGCACCAACTGCCACTGTTCTACAGTAATATCCTCAGTGCTGAAATTATCCTTAGGCACATGTATAGAATGAGCTTATACCTTCCCCAATATCTTACCCTAACCACTAGAAAGGGAAACACAAAACTAGGGGTAACTTCATATCCTCAAAGTGTTGGGGTGGCAGGTAGCCTAGTGGTTAGAGTGTTGGGGAGGCAGGTAGCCTAGTGGTTAGAGTGTTGGGGAGGCAGGTAGCCTAGTGGTTAGAGTGTAGGGGAGGCAGGTAGCCTAGTGGTTAGAGTGTTGGGGTGGCAGGTAGCCTAGTGGTTAAGAGTTTTGGGGAGGCAGGTAGCCTAGTGGTTAGAGTTTTAGGGAGACAGGTAGCCTAGTGGTTAGAGTGTTGGGGAGGCAGGTAGCCTAGTGGTTAGAGTGTTGGGGAGGCAGGTAGCCTAGTGGTTAGAGTTTTGGGGAGGCAGGTAGCCTAGTGGTTAGAGTGTTGGGGAGGCAGGTAGCCTAGTGGTTAGAGTGTTGGGGAGGCAGGTAGCCTAGTGGTTAGACTGTTGGGGAGGCAGGTAGCCTAGTGGTTAGAGTGTTGGGGAGGCAGGTAGCCTAGTGGTTAGAGTGTTGGGGAGGCAGGTAGCCTAGTGGTTAGAGTGTTGGGGAGGCAGGTAGCCTAGTGGTTAGAGTGTTGGGGAGGCAGGTAGCCTAGTGGTTAGAGTGTTGTGGAGGAAGGTAGCCTAGTGGTTAGAGTGTTGGGCCAGATCAAATCCCTGAGCTGATGAGATAAAAATCTGTTGTTCTACCACTGAACAAGGTCGTTAACCTGCTGTTCCTAGGCTGTCATTGTAAATGAGAATGTGTTCTTAACCGACTTGCCTACTTAAATAAAAGGTTACAAATATATGTAAAAATAATAACGTACATATGCAAGTGTGAGATTTTAAATGATCATCTTAATGTGTATAAGAAAAGGGATAATATGGACTCTTCTGTGGATGGTGTTTTTACCGTACATGAGAACAGTCTTAATAGTCTGTGGATATACAGCCACAGGTCATGATCAGTTGTGGAATGTATAATCCTGGGATTATTTCATATGATTAGGAGTGAGGGGGTTATACCTTCCGGTTGGAAATGTGCAGTAATATTACCTGTTTTAAAGTCAAATCAAATCAAATCAAATGTATTTATATAGCCCTTCGTACATCAGCTGATATCTCAAAGTGTTTGATCACATTAAAGCTGACCTCTGACTTCATGACAAATCTTTTCAGTCTCCTGAGGGGGAATAGGTTTTGTCGTGCCCTCTTCACGGCTGTCTTGGTGTGATTGGACCATGTTAGTTTGTTGGTGATGTGGACACCAAGGAACTTGAAACTCTCAACCTGCTCGACTGCAGCACTGTCGATGAGAATGGGGGCGTGCTTGGTCACCTTTTTCCAGTAGTCCACAATAATCTCCTTAGTCTTGATCACATTGAAGGAGAGGTTGTTGTCCTGGAACCACACGGCCAGGTCTCTGACCATGATTGGGAGTCCCATAGGGCGGCGTACAATTGGCCCAGCGTTGTCCGGGTTTTGGCCGGTGTAGGCCGTCATTGTAAATAAGAATGTGTTCTTAACTGACTTGCCTAGTTAAATAAAGGTTAAATAAAAACATTTAAAAATTAAGCATGACAAGCCCCAATGTGCACAGGCAAATTCAATGACAGATGGGTGGAGATTTAGATTTTTATGTAATAAACGACTGCCAATAACCAACCAATGTCTTTCTCCCTGAAGTTTGAGTACAGTGGTGAGCTGAAAATACAGCACTGTTTCCACCCCTCAATTAGCTCACCAGTCCAGACAGTTTACCAAGTATTCATTTGTTGCTGATTCACATGCTGTATGGAATGTCAGTCCCCTGACCCATAAGGTCAGATGAATGATAATATGTGGAGTGTGTGAACCTTCTCACAGTGTACACATTTCTCAGCCCTATAATTAACTTTTACCCAAACAACACAGTCAATTTGCTTGATGTGGCCTTTACGAGGCCTTTGAACTACGAGCTGACCCATGGCGACCCTGCTTCTGATGCCAAAATACACAGGCAGCTTATTGTGCAGGGATATAAATAATGTTGCTGAGTAAGGAGAATGGAATTAGCAGTCACCCTGGTCACCTAAATGCCATCTGTGTGGATGAATCATCATCAGTGCTATGTAAAAGTGTACTGTACTATGTGTCATCAAGCAACACGTAGCAAGCCGTGTCATGGTGATTCATTATATTGTTCTTTTTCTTAATGATGAGGACACAAAAGTGGGTTGTGCTCTCTTGGGACATTCATTGTTTTCTTGTATTGGCTTGTGTACAGAGAGTTAAGGACAGTCACCACTGTAGTTACAGACTGGGTTAAGGACAGTCACCACTGTAGTTACAGACTGTGTCAAGGACAGTCACTACTTTAGTTATAGACTGTGTTAAGGACAGTCACCACTGTAGTTATAGACTGTGTTAAGGACAGTCACCACTGTAGTTACAGACTGGGTTAAGGACAGTCACCACTGTAGTTACAGACTGGGTTAAGGACAGTCACCACTGTAGTTACAGACTGGGTCAAGGACAGTCACCACTGTAGTTACAGACTGTGTCAAGGACAGTCACTACTGTAGTTACAGACTGTGTCAAGGACAGTCACTACTGTAGTTACAGACTGTGTCAAGGACAGTCACCACTGTAGTTACAGACTGGGTCAAGGACAGTCACCACTGTAGTTACAGACTGGGTCAAGGACAGTCACTACTGTAGTTACAGACTGTGTCAAGGACAGTCACCACTGTAGTTATAGACTGTGTTAAGGACAGTCACCACTGTAGTTATAGACCGTGTTAAGGACAGTCACTACTGTGGTTAACTATTAATAAAGAATGTCTCCGTCTTAATTTGGTTGGTACTGGTAATAAACACAATTTGCAGTCATACATGACTGTGTGTGTGTGTGTGTGTGTGTGTGTGTGTGTGTGTGTGTGTGTGTGTGTGTGTGTGTGTGTGTGTTCATCGTTGACTAAATTAGGTGGAATGAAAAGAAAGACTTAAACTAAGAAACTAAATCAAATATGGGTGGTATCACTTCTGAGGGGCCTAATGTGAGTCTGGAGCATTGTCCAGGATTCATGAGGATGCATCCCCCAGGCAACAATCCATTTGTTGGGTTGAATGTCCATCTGGAGGCCCAGGGATGAAGGACTCCCTCAACCCTGGGAGTATGAGCAGGAGGCAGCCTAGACTTGTACCCCAGGATGAGTGTCTCTTGCTGGGTGTCTATGTGAGGGACAACAGGCTAGATAAGATGGATTCACTGTTTGGAGAGGTTGAGGCTCTCAGGCTTTGAAGGGAACCTGTTACCCATACTGCCCTCCATGGCCCATAGTGTCTCCTCTTGCTGTTTGCATCGATCCCTCACCTAGAAATTAGGGAACACAGTAGATTAAAACACTGACAACTGTGTTTTCGATTGAAGCTACAGTTTTCACATGTTTAGATTACAGCTCAGATTTTTCCAGATTAAACCAGGCTGATGGAAATAGGACACCACAATAGGGAATTTTGGATAAGCATTTATGTCAGAAGCTTAAACGTACGGTATCCATATTAGGACAGCCTGAGTCTGACTCCAACTTGTCCATATTAGGACAGCCTGGGTCTGACTCCAACTCGTCCATATTAGGACAGCCTGAGTCTGACTCCAACTCATCCGTATTAGGACAGCCTGAGTCTGACACCAACTCGTCCATATTAGGACAGCCTGAGTCTGACGCCAACTCGTCCATATTAGGACAGCCTGAGTCTGAGGCCAACTCTTTATGACTCTGATGCTATCCGTACACGGATACGATGCCAGCTAGATGACATGTGAATATTCTTTTTCACTTCTCCACTCACCATATCAGTGTAGCGTATGAGAACTGGGCGAATCTTAAGCTGCATCAGCAGGTCTCCCAGAAGTATCTTCTGATGGTACCTTTCCATCCTCAGCCTCCTCTCCAGCTCTAGACTTGGGTTGAGGACCAGCTTCTCTGTCTTCCTTTCTCCCACATCACTGGCCTCCTGCTGGGCCCCACTTTCTACCATCAACCTCTCCTGTCGGAGCTTGGCCTGGAGGTCCTGGATCCTGTAGGTGGCTTTCTCTAACCTCACCTCCAGAGATAGCACCCTATGCTCTTTCCCGGCCAAAGCCATGAGCTCCATCCTAGACTCCATCAGTCTGGCTTGGGCCTCTCCGACCATTCCCTCCCCTCTCCTTTCTACCTCAGCCAGGATATATTCATCACTCGCTTCCTGGCCAGTAGACCTCATTGGGGCTGTCTCGGTAACCTCCAACCCACTGGCCCCTACTCTTCTACCCCTGTGCCCACACTGGTGCAGGTTCACCCACTGATAGGCAAGTTGAGCAGCCCTAGAGCTCTTATAGAGGATATCTGGTACAAGCCATTGGACCTTGGCGAACCGCTCAGTGAACCGCTCAGCCCCATTAGTATTGGTCAGTAGACTGAAGTTCTCTGCCTTGATTGGACCAGGGGCGAGCATCAAAGCCCATCTGCGTCGGAGAACAAGGAGCTCATTTGCCACCTTAGTCACAGATGTATGAGGCGGGCTTTGAGGGTCAGAGGTGAAAGGGACAGTCTGATCAGAAGAAGCGACAGTGCTCTCGTCTTCCTCAGTTACGTACAGGTTCTCGCAGAGAGGGACTACCACTTTCTCGTCAAAGGTCTCTTTCATGGTGCCGAGATATTCCACGAAAGAGAGAAGCCAGGTGATGCAACGCTTTATTTCCGAGTCTCTGTAGCCACTGACCTCCACCGCAGGCTCCTCTTGAACCTTGGAGAGGAGAACCCGCAGCTGCTCCAAGGTGTGGATTTCATCCGGCTGTTTTGTGGTTAGGGCACTCAAGACTGGGTGAAGAGCGTCCATGTTGAAGGAGTGTTTGCATTGCTGGACATGGTCCTGGAAGGAGGCTATCTCTCTCTTGAGGCACGTGTACAGGTTATCCATGGCTCGTGCTTTTCCACCGAGCAGCACCTATCTGAGACAATATTTTCCATTACACCAATGAGACACACTGTCCAAACAACACATTAATTCACTTTCGCAAAAAAAAACGTTTTTAGTTCGGACCCTGTCCTGTCTATACCGTATGTTTGCTCTGACACTAATGGTATTATGCTGACAACTAAGTGAAATGGAAACATTTTCTTATGACCCCTCCTGCACATTTCTCCAGCTGCAAATGCGTTGTTATTATATCATGTGTATGTTGCCTAGCAACTCAAGATGCATTAGTGAAATCGTCAAATCATTCAATTTTGCACTTAGGGAAAAAACAACTGACAGGGGTGATGAAAAGTGTTTTCACAGGACTCCTGAAAGGTCCATCTTTTAAGTGGTCGTGTAGTCGAGGCAAATGAAACACTACACAATGGTGTTCAAATTTTCCATTGCTCATTCTTGAGTTTAATTGAAAGGAGCAGAGTGAATGGACGGGTGCTGTTTGGACCAAAGCTAACACCCAAGACAGAACATTAGACTGACGAGATGAAAGGTTTGAGGGGAAAATGTTCCAGCTTTGCTTTAATTTCTTGTTGAATTGTAAAGAAACAGTGGGGACCTTCAAGTCTGAAGGCTTTAAGATGAACACTGGCCATGAGACTTAAAAATAATTAGACAGGCAGCACAGTATAAGTAAGAATGCGTGTGTGCATATGTGTGTCCATGACTTACCGTGGTAGGGCTGGATGCTGGTCAGATCCTTCTGACATTTGTGATGTGCAATCCAGGCCTCTTGTCATTCTTCAATCCATCTCAGGAACATTCCCAGAGTGCTGCATTCCAGAAGAATTGTCCTGAGATCCGAGATGTCACTAGAAAAAGACAGACTTCTTGAAAAGTTTAACCATTCTCTCCTAGGAAACTTCTATAGCCACACAACCCTAAACAGACACTTCAAATTGTTTTCAAATTTAATTCATATTCTTCATAGTTTAGAGAACAGATTGCATTAACTTTTGGGATTCAACAATAACATTGTCAGGTATACAGAGGGGATGGGACTGTATTGTTGTACAAGTGGTTGCCAAGGTAATAAACATGTCTCCCTCACAGTGGCAACCATAGGCTCAAACATGCGGTCTCTAAGCAATGACAGGGGCGTGATATCACTTCTGTTGCACTGGCTGTCTGGGCCCTGTCAATGTGTTGAGAGGTGAGTGTCACAGTCTGCAGGACTTCTAAAAGCTTTTCTGTTTACACAGCTCTATGTCGGTTAGCTGTGTTTTAGATAGTAAAGAAAGAGGCAGACAGGCATGGACTTAACCATGGGCTTATGAGTGAATGAGGCTTATTCAGACATTGCAGTAGCCTACTGCTCCTTTGGGTTTAGTATAGTATAATATAGTACAGTATTGCATTGCATGGTACTGAATAATATAGTATAGCATAGTACAGTACAGTATAATATAGTATAGTATAATATAATACAGTATTGTATTTCATAGCACAGTATAATATAGAATAACAGAATACTGAATAATATAGTACTGTATACTATAGTATAGTATAATATAGTACAGTATTGTTTTGCATAGTACTGTATAATATAGTAAAGCATAGTACAGTATAATATAGTACAGTATTTTATTGAATAGTAATGTATAACATAGTATAGCATAGTACAATATAATATAGTATAGTACAGTGTAGTAGTCGATCAAGAGCAAAGACTGAGTGTTGTCTTCAAGCATTTAGGGCATGCTCCTTTTTTACTATTAGATAAAAAGGAGCAGAATGAGAAAAAAATTAAGTGATTAAAGTTTTTTTTAAAGACTTCTGTGGAGCATATTGACAAAGAGATGACCAAAAGTATACAAGTAAACCTTTTGCTTGAGCAGTTTAGGCAGTGATTGAGTTGTGTTTGGTACATTTTACATTTACGTGACTTAACAGATACTCTTATCTAGAGCGACTTACAGGAGAAAATATGGCTAAGTGCCTTGCCTCAAGGGCACATTGGCAGATTATTCACCTATTCGGCCCAGAATTTGAACCAGCAACCTTTTCAGTCACTGGCTCAACATTCTTAATCGCTAGGTTACCTACCTTCCAGCATTAGGATTGAGAAACTTTTGGGTGAGTAATATGAAGTTGTCCATCTCAGTCAGTGTGGTATGTGTGTTGAAAAACAGCTTGCCTAATACTGTGCGTGCTTGAAAAACATCTCTCACAGTACACTTAAGCAATAAGGCCCGAGGGGGTGTGGTATATGGCCAATATAACACGGCTAAGGGCTGTTATGTGCCTGGATACAGCGTTTAGCTGTGGTATATTGGTCATATACCACAAACCCCCGAGGTGCCTTATTGCTATTATTAACTGCTTACCAACGTAATTAGAGCAGTAAAAATACATGTTATGTCATACCCTTGATATACGGTCTGATATACCATGGCTTTCAGCCAATCAGCATTCAGGGTTCGAACCACCCAGCTTATAAAATCCAGTAAATGAAAACAAATCAAATGTTCTTTGTCACATGCGCCGAATACTACAGGTGTAGTAGACCTTACAGTGAAATGCTTACTTACAGGCCCTTAACCAACAATGCAGTTTTAAGAAAATAAAAAAATAAATAAAAAAAAAGAGATAAGAAAAACAAATAATTAAAGAGCAGCAGTAAAAGACAATGCCGGGGGAATATACAGGGGGTACAGGTACAGAGTCAATGTGGAGGCTATATACAGGGGGTACAGGTACAGAGTCAATGTGGAGGCTATATACAGGGGGTACTGGTACAGAGTCAATGTGGAGGCTATATACAGGGGGTACTGGTACAGAGTCAATGTGGAGGCTATATACAGGGGGTACAGGTACAGAGTCAATGTGGAGGCTATATACAGGGGGTACTGGTACAGAGTCAATGTGGAGGCTATATACAGGGGGTACAGGTACAGAGTCAATGTGGAGGCTATATACAGGGGGTACAGGTACAGAGTCAATGTGGAGGCTATATACAGGGTGTTACGGTACAGAGTCAATGTGGAGGCTATATACAGGGGGTACGGGTACAGAGTCAATGTGGAGGCTATATACAGGGGGTACTGGTACAGAGTCAATGTGGAGGCCATATACAGGGGGTTCAGGTATAGAGTCAATGTGGAGGCTATATACAGGGGGTACCAGTACAGAGTCAATGTGGAGGCTATATACAGGGGGTACAGGTACAGAGTCAATGTGGAGGCTATATACAGGGGGTACAGGTACAGAGTCAATGTGGAGGCTATATACAGGGTGTTACGGTACAGAGTCAATGTGGAGGCTATATACAGGGGGTACCGGTACAGAGTCAATGTGGAGGTTATATACAGGGGGTACTGATACAGAGTCAATGTGGAGGCTATATACAGGGTGTGCCGGTACAGAGTCAATGTGGAGGCTATATACAGGGGGTACAGGTACAGAGTCAATGTGGAGGCTATATACAGGGGGTACTGGTACAGAGTCAATGTGGAGGCTATATACAGGGGGTACAGGTACAGAGTCAATGTGGAGGCTATATACAGGGGGTACAGGTACAGAGTCAATGTGGAGGCTATATACAGGGGGTACAGGTACAGAGTCAATGTGGAGGCTATATACAGGGGGTACAGGTACAGAGTCAATGTGGAGGCTATATACAGGGTGTTACGGCACAGAGTCAATGTGGAGGCTATATACAGGGGGTACCAGTACAGAGTCAATGTGGAGGCTATATACAGGGTGTTACGGTACAGAGTCAATGTGGAGGCTATATACAGGGGGTACGGGTACAGAGTCAATGTGGAGGCTATATACAGGGGGTACTGGTACAGAGTCAATGTGGAGGCTATATACAGGGGGTTCAGGTACAGAGTCAATGTGGAGGCTATATACAGGGGGTACCAGTACAGAGTCAATGTGGAGGCTATATACAGGGGGTACAGGTACAGAGTCAATGTGGAGGCTATATACAGGGGGTACAGGTACAGAGTCAATGTGGAGGCTATATACAGGGTGTTACGGTACAGAGTCAATGTGGAGGCTATATACAGGGAGTACAGGTACAGAGTCAATGTGGAGGCTATATACAGGGGGTTCAGGTACAGAGTCAATGTGGAGGCTATATACAGGGGGTACCAGTACAGAGTCAATGTGGAGGCTATATACAGGGGGTACAGGTACAGAGTCAATGTGGAGGCTATATACAGGGTGTTACGGTACAGAGTCAATGTGGAGGCTATATACAGGGGGTACCGGTACAGAGTCAATGTGGAGGCTATATACAGGGGGTACTGATACAGAGTCAATGTGGAGGCTATATACAGGGTGTGCCGGTACAGAGTCAATGTGGAGGCTATATACAGGGGGTACAGGTACAGAGTCAATGTGGAGGCTATATACAGGGGGTACTGGTACAGAGTCAATGTGGAGGCTATATACAGGGGGTACAGGTACAGAGTCAATGTGGAGGCTATATACAGGGGGTACAGGTACAGAGTCAATGTGGAGGCTATATACAGGGGGTACAGGTACAGAGTCAATGTGGAGGCTATATACAGGGGGTACAGGTACAGAGTCAATGTGGAGGCTATATACAGGGTGTTACGGCACAGAGTCAATGTGGAGGCTATATACAGGGGGTACAGGTACAGAGTCAATGTGGAGGCTATATACAGGGTGTTACGGTACAGAGTCAATGTGGAGGCTATATACAGGGGGTACGGGTACAGAGTCAATGTGGAGGCTATATACAGGGGGTACTGGTACAGAGTCAATGTGGAGGCTATATACAGGGGGTTCAGGTACAGAGTCAATGTGGAGGCTATATACAGGGGGTACCAGTACAGAGTCAATGTGGAGGCTATATACAGGGGGTACAGGTACAGAGTCAATGTGGAGGCTATATACAGGGGGTACAGGTACAGAGTCAATGTGGAGGCTATATACAGGGTGTTACGGTACAGAGTCAATGTGGAGGCTATATACAAGGTGTTACGGTACAGAGTCAATGTGGAGGCTATATACAGGGGGTACAGGTACAGAGTCACCAGTGTCGAGGTAATTGAGGTACTATGTACATGTAGGTAGAGTTATTATCGTTCAGTAATAGATTTGTAATGCAATGATACTGTCGGTCAAAGTGTTAAACTGAATCAAACTGTAGACAACATCTGTAGGCCCAACAACTACTGCAGATAGTTGTTGGGCCTATTTAGGTCAAATCAAATGTAGCCCAAGTTTTATTCACAATTCACAATTCACACAGTTTTACTCATGAAACAGAACAGCACACCATACTCCCCATTGCCTTCTGGCTTGCTAAGCTTCTGGAGACCCAGAGGGTTCAAGAGCAGGACTAAGAGCAGATTTACGGCATACATTTACTCAGGAGATAGCAGTAGGGGGGAGAAAACACAGCCCCTCAGAGAGAGTGCTACTCTCAGATAAATCTATTGCCTCTCCCTACAGTCCAATACATTTAGGTAGTAGAGAACTGAAATACGATGCTTGAAACGAGACAATATGGACATGAGGCGAGGGTGTAGACCTGGGTTGTCAATTTACGTCTTTAGAAAACTATTATATTGGAAGCTGTTTGTGTGTGTGTGTGTGTGTGTGTGTGTGTGTGTGTGTGTGTGTGTGTATGTGTGTATAGACACAACCTCTGTAGGCCCAACAACTACTGCAGATATCAAATGTAGCCCATGTTTTACTCACGTCACAATTTACACATTTCAATCAAAGCAGAACTTCAGCGAACTTTCGCTCTCCCTGATCTGTCATTCATTACAAAATAAATAAGCAACAAAGCCTGCATCCATTTGAGTGACTATTATCTGCTCCGGAAGTATCCTAGTAACCTTTTGATGATTCTTGAGGGTGGAAGTGGAGTGTTTATTTGGGAAGGCAAGTGTTTTAACTGCAACGAGCTGGAGGGGAAAATTGCATGGAATAGCAATGGCTGACAATGACCAATGTATTTTTCTGTAGGCTGGTTCTTGGACCAGCCTACAGTCTTGAACTCTATTGCTAGAGTACAACTTAGTCTCCACCCAAAAACTATATTTTGGTATTTATTTCATTAGTCCATTGTTGACATAATGCCAAAAATGTTTTGCTTGTTAGCAATCAAGTTTTCAAGATGTTTCAAAATACAGAAAACATCAGTATGATGCATTTTGCATAATGATGCTGCGTTTTGCCTTATATGTGTGCATTTTTGCATCAAATACAGTGTTTGGGTGGAATTTCCCTTTAATTAAATGGAATTTTATTTGTCAGATGCGCCGAATACAACAGGTGTGTAATGAACACGATGGGAGACAGAGAGCTGGTTTCAAGCGCAGGGCGCATCAGGTGTTTATTGTAGAGGACCACAGGAGGAGGCAGGTAGCTGGGTCCAGGGGCTGGCAGAAGGTCATACACAGGAGGAGGCAGGTAGCTGGGTCCAGGGGCAGGCAGAAGGTCATACACAGGAGGAGGCAGGTAGCTGGGTCCAGGGGCAGGCAGAAGGTCATACACAGGAGGAGCAGGTAGCTGGGTCCATCCGCAGGCAGAAGGTCATACACAGGAGGAGGCAGGTAGCTGGGTCCAGGGGCTGGCAGAAGGTCATACACAGGAGGAGGCAGGTAGCTGGGTCCAGGGGCAGGCAGAAGGTCATACACAGGAGGAGGCAGGTAGCTGGGTCCAGGGGCAGGCAGAAGGTCATACACAGGAGGAGGCAGGTAGCTGGGTCCAGGGGCTGGCAGAAGGTCATACACAGGAGGAGGCAGGTAGCTGGGTCCAGGGGCAGGCAGAAGGTCATACACAGGAGGAGGCAGGTAGCTGGGTCCAGGGGCAGGCAGAAGGTCATACACAGGAGGAGCAGGTAGCTGGGTCCAGGGGCAGGCAGAAGGTCATACACAGGAGGAGGCAGGTAGCTGGGTCCAGGGGCTGGCAGAAGGTCATACACAAGGGGTCCTAAAAGGCAACAGTACAGGCAGGGAAAAGACAAAAAGGTGTCGTTAGTGAGGAGGGCCAAAACTATCATACAGAGGAGGACTAATACCTAACAATACCTAACAATGACAGGGTGCAAAGAACTGAACTAAATCGTGTGTGTAAATGACATACAGGTGTGTGAGCAGGTGATCAGAATTCAGGTGATTGGGATCTGGAGAGTGAGCTGCGTTCAGGGGATCTACGTGTTTGAGAGTGTGAGGTGGAGAGTGAGCTGCATTCAGGGGATCTACGTGTTTGAGAGTGTGAGCTGGAAAGTGAGCTGCGTTCAGGGGATCTATGTGTTTGAGAGGGTGAGCTGGAAGCAGATGTTACAAGGTGTAGACCTTACAGTGAAATGCTTACTTAGAAGCCCTTATCCAACAATGCAGTTTTTAGAAAATACCTAAAAATATATAAATAATTTAAAAGTAAGTGATAAGAATAACAAATAATTAAGAGCTGCAGTAAATAACAATAGCGGGGCTATATACAGGGGTTACCGGTACAGAGTCAATGTGCGGGGGCACCGATGTCGAGGTAATTGAGGTAATAGTAATTGAGGTAATAATAATGCCAGCTAGATGCCTGAACTCTTTACTGACAAAAAAATAGATGGTAGATGTTGATGATACTCAGTAAGACTCTAGACATACTATCTGCACACCTGAAAGGTAGTTTCAGGCAGGGCTGGATTTAAGACTAAGGCTATAGCAGTCTAGAGCAGTCTACAGCAGTCTAGAGCAGTCTACAGCAGTCTACAGCAGTCTACAGCAGTCCACAGCAGTCTAGAACAGTCTACAGCTGTCTACAGCAGTCTATAGCAGTCTATAGCAGTCTAGAACAGTCTACAGCAGTCTAGAGCAGTCTATAGCAGTCTAGAGCAGTCTAGAGCAGTCTAGAGCAGTCTACAGTAGTCTACAGTAGTCTACAGCAGTCTACAGCAGTCTAGTCCATTAAATGTTAGAGCAAAAACATACAGCAAAAATTCCAGTTACTTTTCACAAATTCTGTGGTTTTCCAGAAATCTCGATCAGATTTCCTGCTTATTTCCTTGGAATTCCAGACATCTTCCAACCAGGATTTCTGGAAGACCGGGGAATTTCAGGAAAGCTAGCTGAATTTGGCAACCCTATTCATCAGTAATGGATATCAGGCTGTTGATGGTGGGCGTTGAAAGCGGTACGTCTCCTATTTCAAATAGAAGAGCTTTGTGATCCAACAGTCGCTTTCAGTTTTTAAATTACCAAAAAATGATGGAAAACACATTGTAACTAGTGTTGACTGGAAGAGTCATGCGGGACATTGGAATATTTCACGTCCTCTTCTCTCACTCCCAAATGGTCTGTGATTTATTTGAAACATAATTTGTTTGTAGACACAGCCAGTTATAGACATAAAATCACCAACCCACTGCCTATACTATCCAGTTCTAATGAATGGTTATAGTTATTTCTCTTCTTTTTGAATACATGTGAATAAACACACATGCACACGCACACACACACGCACACGCACACGCACACGCACACACACAATCATGGGGCCCTGAGCTCTCCATGACATATTCATGGCTGATGAGTGAGGGCAGAGGAAAGGGATAAGTAGAGCCGCATAGGACCATTGTTTTTGGTTTGTTACTGCCTTTCGGGAAAGACGTACAGCCTTTAGTCTGGGAAAGTTTTGTCCTGTCTCCTGGGAGTTTTCTTTATGTTGAGAAATTACATGTTTTTTGTGTTGAGATAATGTTTTTGTGTTGAGATAATGTTTTTTGTGTTGAGATAACACATGTTTTGTGTTGAGATAACACATGTTTTGTGTTGAGATAACACGTTTTGTGTTGAGATAACACGTTTTTGTGTTGAGAGAACACATGTTTTTGTGTTGAGAGAACACATGTTTTTGTATTGAGAGAACACATGTTTTTGTATTGAGAGAACACATGTTTTTGTATTGAGAGAACACCTGTTTTTGTGTTGAGAGAACACATGTTTTTGTGTTGAGAGAACACATGTTTTTGTGTTGAGAGAACACATGTTTTTGTGTTGAGATAATACAGGGATTTTTTGGGGGGGGGGGGGGGGGGCTAATAAACATGGGTAGCCACAATGTTCCGGATCATATTTCTCCGACATCACATGTTTGTTCAGAGCGAAGCTGTAGTGCTAGTCCATTAAATCAACTGTTGACATCGCCTGCGGGGCCCAGGCCAGGAGAGCTACATGATGTGTTAGGACGGTGTATTAACACGATGAACAGCATGACCGGTCACACCCTGACATTTGAGAGATTGGTACACGGTAGTCCAGGCTGTTTAGTACATGCTACATTTATTAGTCGCTTTTGTCAGTGAATCCCAGACAAATTCTTTACCCGTTCTCCCTGAACTGTGCACTTTTTCACTACTCAGTCCCCACTAAAAGGAATGGATTGAGTGAGAGAAGTAGAGAAAAATGGAACACTCCTTCAGCTCATAAGTAGTGTTGAAAAACAGTGTGGACCACGGGACCAACGTTACCAGTTGTTTGGGGCATTCACTGAAGGATGTCATTTTCCTACAGGTGCACCAGATGTTCTTCTCAATCTGCTCCTCCCCCTGATGTGTCCACATCACCACTCTGCCCCTCCCCCTGATGTGTCCACATCACCACTCAGATCTCAGCGATCACTGCCTCATTGCCTACATTCGTAATGCGTCAGCGGTCAAACGCTCCCTGAAACACTTCAGCGAGCACGCCTTTCTAATCGACCTGGCCGGGGTATCCTGGAAGGATATTGATCTCATCCTGTCAGTAGAGGATACCTGGTTATTTTTTTTAAATGCCTTCCTAACCATCTTAAATAAGCATGCCCCATTCAAGAAATGTAGAACCAGGAACAGATATAGCCCTTGGTTATACCCAGACCTGACTGGCCTTAACCAACACAAAAACATTTGATGGTGTTCTGCATTAGCATCGAACAGCTCCCGTGATATGCAGCTTTTCAGGGAAGCTAGAAACCATTACACACAGGCAGTTAGAAAAGCCAAGGCTAGCTTTTTCAAGCAGAAATTTGGTTCCTGCAACACTAACTCAA
Organism: Oncorhynchus mykiss; assembly: GCF_013265735.2. Classification (NCBI taxonomy): domain Eukaryota; kingdom Metazoa; phylum Chordata; class Actinopteri; order Salmoniformes; family Salmonidae; genus Oncorhynchus; species Oncorhynchus mykiss. Next base: position 76,050,095 of record NC_048567.1, on the reverse strand, counting down.
AAAAGTTCTGGGACACTGTAAAGCATGGAGAATAAGAACACCTCCTCCCAGCTGCCCACTGCACTGAAGATAGGAAACACTGTCACCACTGATAAATCCACTATAATTGAGAATTTCAATAAAGCATTTTTCCTACCCCGGTCAACAGCACTATACACCCCAAGGCAACTCGCCCAAGCCTTCCCCATTTCTCCTTCTCCCAAATCCAGTCAGCTGATGTTCTGAAAGAGCTGCAAAATCTTGACCCCTACAAATCAGCCGGGCTAGACAATCTGGACACTTTCTTTCTAAAATGATATACTACCCACCATTGCGACCTGTACGCTCTCGTTGGCTGGCCCTCGCTTCATACTCGTCGCCAAACCCACTGGCTCCATGTCATCTACAAGACTCTGCTAGGTAAAGTCCCCCCTTATCTCAGCTCGCTGGTCACCATAGCATCACCCACCTGTAGCACGCGCTCCAGCAGGTATATCTCTCTGGTCACCTCCAAAACCAATTATTTCTTTGGCCGCCTCTCCTTCCAGTTCTCTGCTGCCAATGACTGGAACAAACTACAAATATCTCTAAAACTGGAAACACTTATCTCCCTCACTAGCGTTAAGCACCAGCTGTCAGATCAGCTCACAGATTACTGCACCTGTACATAGCCCATCTATAATTTAGCCCCAACAACTACCTCTTTCCCTAATGTATTTATTTAATTTATTTTGCTCCTTTGCACATTCTTCCACTGCAAATCTACCATTCCAGTGTTTTACTTGCTATATTGTATTTACTTTGCCACCATGGCCTTTTTTTGCCTTTACCTCCCTTATCTCACCTCATTTGCTCACATTGTATATAGACTTGTTTCTACTGTATTATTGACTGTATGTTTGTTTTACTCCATGTGTAACTCTGTGTCGAACTGCTTTGCTTTATCTTGACCAGGTCGCAATTGTAAATGAGAACTTGTTCTCAACTTGCCTACCTGGTTAAATTAAGGTTAAATAAAAAATAAATAAAAAAATCGGTATCGGCGTTGAAAAGTCATAATCGATCAACCTCTAATTTGGAGGGCGAATTAGTTAGGATGTCATCTATGAGGGTGCCCATGTTTACTGATTTGGGGTTGTACCTGGTAGGTTCATTGATCATTTGTGTGAGATTGAGGGCATCAAGCTTAGTTTGTAGGATGGCCGGAGTGTTAAGCATGTCCCAGTTTAGGTCACCTAGTAGCACGAGCTCAGAAGATAGATGGGGGGCAATCAATTCACATATGGTATCGAGGGTACAGCTGGGGGCAGAGGGAGGTCTATAACAAGCGGCAACAGTGAGAGACTTGTTTCTGGAAAGGTGAATTTGTAGAAGTAGAAGCTCAAATTGTTTGGGTACAGACTTAGATAGCCTGCAGAGTTCTGTAATACTATCTTTGCAGTAGATTGTAACACCGCCCCCTTTGGCAGTTCTATCTTGGCGGAAAACATTATAGTTAGGGATGGAGATTTCAGGGTTTTTGGTGGTTTTCCCAAGCCAGGATTTAGACACGGCTAAGACATCTGGGTTTGCAGAGTGTGCTAAAGCAGTGAGTAAAACAAACTTAGGGAGTAGGCTTCTAATGTTAACATGCATGAAACCAAGGCTTTTACGATTACAGAAGTCAACAAATGAGAGCACCTGGGGGGTGGGAGTGGAGATAGGCACTGCAGGACCTGGATTAACCTCCACATGACCAGAGGAACAGAGGATAAGTAGGATAAGGGTACGGCTAAAGACTATACGAACTGGCTGTCTAGCACGTACAGAACAGAGAGTAAAAGGAGCAGGTTTCTGGGCACGATAGCATAGATTTAAGGCATAGTGTACAGACAAAGGTAAGGTAGGGTGCGAGTACATTGGAGGTAAACCTAGGCATTGAGTAATGAAGAGAGAGATATAGTCTCTAGAGATGTTTAAACCAGGTGATGTCATCGCAGATGTAGGAGGTGGAACAACATGGTTAGTTAAGGCATATTGAGCAGGGCTAGAGGCTCTACAGTGACATAAGACAGTAATCACTAACCAGGACAGTAATGTACTAGGCATATTGATATTAGAGAGAGGCATGCGTAGCCAAGTGAACATATGGGTCCAGTGAGTGGTTGGGCTGGCTGGGGACACGGCGATTCAGACAGTTAGCAGGCTAACAAGCTAACAGTTAGTAGGCCGGGGCTAAACAAGCTAGCAACTAGTAGACCGGGGCAAGCTAGCAGTTAGCAGGCCGGGTTAGCAAGCAGTTAGCAGACCGGGCAGGCAAGCTAGCAGTTAGCAGACCGGGCCCGGCAAGCTAGCAGTTAGCAGACCGGGTTAGCAAGCAGGCAGATAGCAGGGGCTAGCAAGTTAGCCTTTGGGGAACGTCGCGATTGGGGTAAGTCTGTTTTTAACTCTTCGTGCAGTGACGTCGATAGACCAGTCGTGGAATTAGTAGGGTTCCAAGTAGCACTAGGTAGCTAGCAGGCCTAGCTAGTTAGCATAATGGGCCTTCAGCGGGTGTCGCGCCTCAGGGGCCTGTTGGAGTCCTCGGGCAGATTATGTCGGTATTCCGGTCATAGGGGATCTGCGGGGTTCCATGCCTCGTACCGGCTGTAGAAGGGGTCCGGATATTGTAGCCCAGGAGTATACTTCGGTGGTAGCACAGGAGCCCTGGCCGGGCTAGCTTCAAGCTGATTGGTGCTTGCTGCGGGATTGCGGTAAGCTAGTTGTGAAGATCCAGATGAAAATGTTCAGTTTGCGGTAGGAATCCGGGGATAAAAATAACAGGTCCGTTTTGCTCTGGTTAGAGTCACGTTGTTCGAACTGACGAGAGCTTTCCGAGCTGAAGGTTAGCTGACTAATAGCTGGTAGTTAGCTGGCTAGCTTCAGTTGAGGGATTCCAGATCCGAAGTAAATATAAATACTTTAGGGAAAAAAAAAAGCAGATCCACGCCACATTGGGTGAGGCGGGTTACAGGAGAGTATTTAGATGTTGAGGTTTAGCAAAATATTTTAAAGGACATGCGAAGAAAAAGATGTGTAAAACGATATATACAAGGGACACGACAGGACAAAGACGTCTGACTGCTACGCCATCTTGGATGACCAAACCATGGTGCTAATAGTGTTGTATTATATTGTTATGTACTTAAATGAGTATAGAATATAAAGAGTTGATAGATTTATTTGAAACACATAATAAATATTTATTTTCAGACAAAAAAATAATTTGTTTTACAGTAGTTTGAAAACGCCTTTACAATAACAGCAGGCTGAATTGCTATTCAAGTATCCACATAACATAAGTACATTTCGGTATTGCTAATGCTAAAGTAATGAATAATTTACCATAAAATATACTCACGTAAAAAAAAATTCTCAGACCGACACACCACACTTCGTCATTATAGTCAGGTATCGTTTTCAGAGCAGAAAGAGTTATATCTCTGTTTGTGTGTGGCAATATGTTTATGTGTGTGTCACTATATTTGTGTGTGACATGACTGATTTTACCACACAAGTATAGCATGTATAAACCATTCAAATTTCTACATGAAACTAAAGTCATTGTCCTGTATTGAGGCATAAATAGTACGTCATAAGGGCTTCATTACAAGTGGCCTGCAGGACATATTTTCAATGCCTCAAGACCCTCAATTAAAGTACAATTCCCCTTTAAATAATCACTGACCTGACGTTTAGAGAATTCTGAAGAGAATAATAACTATTTAAAGGGGAGCTTCACCTTTATAACATCATATTAATTACATGGCGCAAACAAGTTGGGAATGACTCATTAATTCAAATGAATATGCAGTACAAAAAAGGACTGGGGAAATAGGAGCTCATTGTACAACAGGATGTCGCCACAGGGTTAGCGGTTCTATCATATTCCTTATGACAGTAGATACATAAAGATATACAGGAGTACATTTCTGATTGTCTACTTATTAATAGCCTTCACAAGTGTGCATAATGTACAGACAACAAAAACGTTCCTGGTCCTGGACATCCAATCAAATGAGGGAAAAACGGGCTCGGAGACTTTCAATCAAGCGAGAGGTCTAGGTAATGTCTGTTCAAAAATGACAAGGCTATATTCCTAGATTTTGGGTGGGTGGTCTGGTCTGTGCTAGCATGGAGGTATCAGGTGACGAAACATTGTGGATTCCCAACGTCTAACATGCCAGGCCTTTTTCCCGGCCCCATAACAATTCGATTTTCTTGTTCCTGTTCCAACACTCAGAGAATACTGACAGAACAACCCTTATTATCCTCTTGAATAATAACCACAATTCCAATTCTTCATTTTTTCCCCGACGACTGATGATTTTTTTTTAGTGTCTGTCTTTCTTCTGTCCCCTGAACACAATACAATGTCTATTCCACGTTGGTTCAACGTCGAACAATGTTGTCGCAACCAGTGTGCGCCCATTGGGTAGGCCTATACATTCAATAAGTCTCACATGGTGTGGGGCTAAGTAGGTTGTCCATACACAAAATGCATTCAATAAGTCTCCAATCCTAGCATCTAGCGTTAATACAACCAGTCAAAAATGGTTCTGCAACACAGCTCATGAAAACTTACATTTTAAATACACAGACATTCTGTGTGGGGTATAAACTCTGAACCTTGAGGCAAAGAGTCCATTCCAGTGACTTTACATGTTAATCAAATGCTAAGTTGTATAGAATCGCTTCTGAACCAACTGTGTATAACTTGAAAAACATTTGAAAATGTCATGACTGATTTGTGTTCACAACAGGAACAACAAACTATTGGTCAATGATCTGTTTGCAGTTCAAGGGTCAGGGTTCATATGAAGCTTCAGTACCATTCACATCCAACAGTTGCCCTCAGAACATGGAAGTACACAATGACAGTGGTGCTACACAGTGATTTTGATAACTGTGGCATAATTCCAGTGACTGGGACAAAGGTTTCAAATAAAGTTATTCATTGAACAAACAGACATTTAGAAAGCATCCCATATGTCAATATGGCTTCATAGAATTTTGGCAACTAAAACAACAACATAGGTAATATAACATTTCATTCGTATGGTCACAAATACTAAATAAACAATTTAAACGTACACAAGGTCAGCAGATCACAATGTGTTCACATATACATCCACAGTGACATCATTGGACTGGCATGTAATGCAGAATATACCTCATCAAGAAAAACTGCTCCAACACACACGCAGTCCTCAGTGCATCTTCGTTTCAGAGGAAATGCATTGAGAGGTCTCATCCAATGATTCTTCTTCTGTTCTTGGACCAGGGGACTGGTGTGGCAGTGCAGGTGAATCGCAAAGGTCAAAGATGAACGTGTCCTGCGAGTAGCAAACAACTAGAAACAAATAAAAGGGAACGTCATACTGTTTGGTTAGCGACGACATCAAACTGCACTGATAATGCCTACAGTATGAAGAGGAGGGGGAAGGCAGTTACGCTGAGGAGGCAGTGGAGTATTGGCTCCTGGTGAAACCTGTGAGGCTGTCGTACAACCAGTGTTCATCCCACCGGTGCCCCCAAAAATATGGGACTCCAACACTGGGCGAGGAAACCAACCTACTGGAATCCTTGGGGTTGTCGACACGTACGCCTGGACCGTTGAAGGAAATGGGGAGGAACCCATGTCCAGAGGGAAGAGGGTTTTTAAATGACTGGTCTGTGTTGACATGGTGCATTGTCCATGTCACACACTTTAGGATTCCTCACCCACACTGTCACAGTAGGGCAGTAGAGTTGATACTGACCTTCTGAGAGAAAACATCTATAGTTGGAGCAGGACACACAGAAACAAATCATAACAGTGGGGTTATTCCTTTACAGCATTTTTAGATCAAAGAGGAGCAAGATTTGAATATATACGTACACACAGTAATATACACATATAATATATATATATATATATATATATATATATATATATATATATATATATATATATATATATGTATACATTCTGTTTCTCTGTTGGACAAATATTCTACCCTCAGCACATCTGTGTGTGTGTGGGGGGGGGGGGGGGGGGGGGGGTGTTGAAAAACACAGCTACCCAGACATTATAAGGTTTGCCTTCCAAAGAAGCGTGCTCGTAATTGGTTCGTGTTGGAAGACAGAGAGAGCCTATTGGGCCTCCCCGTGTCACGTGTCTACACAAGCATGTGAATCTCGTTATACTCGTCCCGACCATCCTCATCAAAGTTGGGGGATGACTCGTCTTCCCCGTCGAGCTGTAGAGGGAGAGGGTGAGGGAGAGAGTGAGGGTGAGGGAGAGAGTGAGGGTGAGGGAGGTTGGGATGTCATCAACATCTGAATTAATTAGATTAGTGTCTTGATGCGTTGGGCCAATATAGTGAAACACACCACACACACACACACACACACCATTATCCTCTGTGTTTTGACAAAGTCCATTCTCAAGTTGGTTGTCATTTAGATCATGAGGTTTGGAGCCTTGATTTCAAGGACAGAAATATTTTAACTGAAAAAAAATTATGTTTGAATAGTCAAATGAAATACTACAGTAATATAGTAAGTGTGTAGTGTAGTTGTGTATCTTCCACAAACAAACACAAATTCACTGAGAATACATGGTATCCATGCTACAACTTTTTTAAAAGTTTTTTTTAATTAAAAAAAAATATATTTAATTAAGGGGGTAGATCTGCTTTAATATTGCAGATAGACTGTAGCTTCCATCAATGTAAGTCTGCATGACTTCCAATCCACCCATATTTTTTTTTGCTGTATATAGATATATATAAAACTTTCCCTCTATTATTTTACCCTAAACCTACCACCCCTCCCTAATTGGAGCTAACTAATGGACAACAATATTTAGGCTTCTACTTCCATTTTATACATGCTACACAATATACATTTAATGGACAGTATATTTTACATTAGTTATATTTTGTTTGTTTTTAGTCCCATCCTTCAGTTACCCTCAACCCCTCCCATCTATCTATGAAGACCTTCCAGTCCCAGCCTTCAGTTACCCTCAACCCCTCCCATCTATTTCTGAAGACCATCCAGTCCCAGCCTTCAGCTACCCTCAACCCCTCCCATCTATCTATGAAGACCTTCCAGTCCCAGCCTGCAGCTACCCTCAACCCCTCCCATCTATCTATGAATACCTTCCAGTCCCATCCTTCAGTTACCCTCAACCCCTCCCATCTATCTATGAAGACCTTCCAGTCCCAGCCTTCAGCTACCCTCAACCCCTCCCATCTATCTATGAAGACCTTCCAGTCCCAGCCTTCAGCTACCCTCAACTCCTCCCATCTATCTATGAAGACCTTCCAGTCCCAGCCTTCAGCTACCCTCAACCCCTCCCATCTATCTATGAAGACCTTCCAGTCCCAGCCTTCAGCTACCCTCAACCCCTCCCATCTATCTATGAAGACCTTTCAGTCCCAGCCTTCAGCTACCCTCAACCCCTCCCATCTATCTCTGAAGACCTTCCAGTCCCAGCCTTCAGCTACCCTCAACCCCTCTCATCTATCTATGAAGACCTTCCAGTCCCAGCCTTTAGCTACCCTCAACCCCTCCCATCTATCTATGAAGACCTTCCAGTCCCAGCCTTCAGTTACCCTCAACCCCTCCCATCTATCTCTGAAGAACATCCAGTTTTGATTTCAAGCCGCCATCATTTTTCCAATGTGCTGTGAAGTTTCACAAAAGTTCTGAACCTTTAAATTCTCATAGTTTCTAGACTGTAAATTAAAAATAAACATTTTTTCCTAAGAGTATTATTATATATTATTGACTGTTATTGATCAAATCATCCAGCAGAGTTATTTGCAGAGTTAGCTCCAACTAAATGTTGCAATTCTTCTGCCATTCCAGAACCTGCGACCAAAAACAAGCTACATATGGGCAGTACCAAAAACAAGGGATCTAATGACTGTGTCTCTTCGCAGAAATATCTGCCGAGCTGGGATGGTTGTTTCCCCCATATATACTGAATAAAAATATAAATGCAACATGTAAAGTGTTGGTCCCATATTTCATGAGCTGAAATAAATAAAAGATCACAGAAATCGTCCATACGCACAAAAACCTTATTTCTCTCAAATGTGCACAAATTTGTGCTTGTGCTAGGGACAATAAAAGGCCACTCTAATATGTGCCGTTTTAGAGTGGCCACTCCAGTTTTGAGGGAGCGTACAATTGGCATGCTGACTACAGGTATGTCCACCAGAGCACTTGACAGAGAATTGAATATTAATTTCTCTACCATAAGCCACCTCCAACAACATTTTAGAGAATTTGGCAGTCCGTCCAACCGGCCTCACAACCCCAGACCATGTGTAACTATGCCATCTCAGGACCTCCACATCTGGCTTCTTCACCTGGGGATCGTCTGAGACCAGCCAGACAGCTGATGAAAATTAGGAATATTTCTTGTGGGGAACTCATTCTGATTGGCTGGGCCTGGCTCCCCAGTAGGTGAGTGGGTCGGCCTAAGCCCCCCCAAGCCCACCCATGGCTGTGCCCCTGCCCAATCATGTGAAATGCATAGATCAAGGCCGAATTCATTTATTTCAATTGACTGATTTCCTTATATGAACTGTAACGCAGTAAAATCATTGAAATTGTTGCTTGAGCTTATATTTTTGTTCATGTATTCGACATTCTATTGGTTGCAAGAATTTCTTAATGCGGTGTCGTTTTGTGTATCAGTTCATAAACCATGGGTCATGGAATCGGTACATCGAAAATCTCCTCCAACTATTTTGCAACATGTAAGGCGCAGCTGTCAATTTTTGGGTCCTTAAATGAAACTGGTATACTTTTTTACTTATAACAATTTTGGTCTTTAATGCAGGGCCGACATACACATTTCTTACCTTCTTCCCTTTCCACTTCTCCTCCATTTTTGAGGTAATGCTTCAATAAATTGGATGTGATTTTGAGTAGAGCAGATATTTCCATATACATTTGCTTGCTGCATGTCTGACATATTGCCACCAGTCCTATTTATGACAATTTACCAAGATTATGCTGTTTTTATTTTTTTCCCTCAAATCTTTTAAATATATCTTTACCAATTTGTTTATTTTAATTTAACCCTAATATTTGATCTAATATTTGTTTAGTCTTTTCTGGTGGATTAAACTGAAAGTTCAACCAGCTTTCTATTGCCTGTTTTAAAAATAGAGATATTTTGGAGATTATTTAATTGTCAAAAAAACGAAAGTGAGAGATTGTAATCTGAATAAAGGACATTCTTGAACACGGGGTGAGCCATTCTTACTAATCTGCTAGCAGTGGTTCTCAATCCTGGTCATGGGGACACAAACGGGTGCACATTTTTGTTTTTGCCCTAGCACTACACACCTGATTCAAATCATCAAAGCCTTTTGATGAGTTGATGATTTGAATCAGCTGTGTGGTGCTAGGGCAAAAACAAAAATGTGCACCCGTTTGTGTCCCCAGGACCAGGATTGAGAACCAGTGTGCTAGAGAACCAGTTCGGATTTAAGTATAGCTTTTGAAAGACTGAAGCCTTTATTGAGAGGTCCAATGTTTTAATATTTCATCATTTCTGCCCTCCAAATTCAAATTCATTATATAAATAGGGCTGTTTAATTTTGTCTGGCTTGCTGTTCCAAATAAAGTGGAATATTTTTTGCTTATCTAATTTAAAAAGCAAGTCGTTAGGTGTAGGCAGGGCCATGCTACTACTTCTAATGTGCGACCCAATGTTGCCCAGACCAGATGATTGGGCCAGAATTCAGATAATTCCAGGAATGTCCACCTACCGCCTGGAGCTCACGCTCCTCAAAGATCCGGGAGAGGATGAGGCGGCGGAGCGGCACGGTCATGATGAGGATGAAGGGGAAGGCGAGCGAGACCACGGTGGACTTGACCACCCACAGCAACATGATGCAGGCCAGCTGGATGATGGTGAACATGTTCATACGCCACGTCTTCACCTGCAACACACACACACACACACATACACACACACACAATTATGGGGCTATACATGCTTATGACAAGCCTAATGTATTATACCTGCATGCTTTAAGTACAGTGTTACGAATTGTATTGAATTCATACTTTATTGCCAATTACCAGTGTTTGGAAATAATTTATTTAGGGATAATGTTCTGGGCAGGACAATTGACATGCTAGACATACAGACAGATAGATGGGCAAAAAATGGTTGGTACCCTGCATATGGAATTTGTTATATAGAATTAGATGGATTGAGCTCCATCTACTGGGTGGATCTCCTCTAGTCTTTTACTTACATTGATCAGAAAAGTGACATTATATCAATGCCTTGGGGCAACTTCATCATATTGTTATTGATTTTTATATATATTTTTTACATTTTATTACAAATTAAGCCAACACACACAATCTCAATAAAATCACAAACAGACCAGGAATAGAAACCAGACATCTATAACAGAAACGGATCATCATGTTCTGGTAGAGGGAACACCTTGGTCACGTAAAGTATATGTGGTTAGACTCTCCATCATATTCTGGTAAAGGGCTCACCTTGGTCACATATATGTGGTCGGGGTGGTGCTTGGCGGGCGTGAACATGAGAGTGATGCGCTCGTAGAGCTGGATGCCGGTGATTGACGTGACGCCCATGTAGAGGAAGATCCCGAACAACACGGCCAGCGGAATGTGACGGAGCACATCTGTCATCACGAGGGACATGCCTAGGGAAAGTCAAAGGTGAAAGGTAAAATGTGTGACATCTAGGTTGCCTAGGGATCTGTAGGGTAGTTAATCTCAGTTAACCCAAGACTAAATGTTAAACCAGAACTAAATGTTAACCCAGAACAAAATGTTAAGCGAGAACTAAATGTTAACCAGAGCTAAATGTTAAACCACAACTAAATGTTAATCCAGAACTAAATGCTTAATCCAGAATTAGATATTAAAAAACAACTAAATGTTAACCATAACTAAATGTTAAGCCACAACTACATGTTAACCCAGAACTAAATATTAAGATAGAACTAAAGGTTAAGTAAGGACTAAATGTTAACCCAGAACAAAATGTTCATCCAGAACAAAAAAAATCGACAAGCTTTGTGTTCAGGTGGAACACCAAACAGGAACGTAAATACAAGGTTGGTTAGTTTTAATCACAGAGGAAGCCTCGTTATACACAGATAAATAACACCTCTACAACCAGAGGAAGCCTCGTTAAACACAGATAAATAACACCTCTACAACCAGAGGAAGCCTCGTTATACACAGATAAATAACACCTCTACAACCAGAGGAAGCCTCGTTATACACAGATAAATAACACCTCTACAACCAGAGGAAGCCTCGTTATACACAGATAAATAACACCTCTACAACCAGAGGAAGCCTTGTTATACACAGATAAATAACACCTCTACAACCAGAGGAAGCCTCGTTATACACAGATAAATAACACCTCTACAACCAGAGGAAGCCTCGTTATACACAGATAAATAACACCTCTACAACCAGAGGAAGCCTCGTTATACACAGATAAATAACACATCTACAACCAGAGGAAGCCTTGTTATACACAGATAGAAAACACCTCTACAACCAGACTGAAGTCACTGTCAACTCATTATCTGTTTATTTTCCAATTTCTTGTTTTGCTTTCTATGTTACTTTCCTGAGTCCCAATGGTAAAGTACACCTCACAAGGTACCATAGTCAAAGACACCTCAGAATGGACCACTATCTACTATGAGGAACAACTTCCTTCACATCACAACAACCACCCCAGGACCTAGATATCCAATCCAACCCTTTCCAGAACAACAGCATCCTCCTCACCCACGAGCACGGCGACTACAAGGCCCGTCAACCGCTGCTCCTTCACCTCCTGGATCACAGGCTTCTCGCCGGGCGCTGTGGCCTTGCTCATGACAGTAAGGGCGTTGACGTGCGTGACAGAGCGCACCGTGGCGGCGGTGAGCCAGGGCAGGCCTAACAGAGGGCACATGGCGCCCAGCGTGACGATGAGCAGCAGGTCCAGGTGGAAGCCAGAGCCCTTGACCAGGCGACGCTCCTTCTTGCTGACGATGAGTCTGCGGTGGGGGGAGAGGGGGGGTAAGGAAAGTGTAAGGGAGGTATAAATAAACACACACATGCAGAAACACATTTGTGCAAGATCACACACACACACACACACACACGCATAAACACAGACTATAAGTGCAAAATCACACACACAAACGTGAGCATGTTCACATAGTCACAAGAAAATGCACAGCACATATCCTTTATGTGGTCCAGGACACCACAAGTAGAAAGAAGCCCTATATTCATGTTCTTATTTGTTGGTTATAGTTACACAGAGTATCTGGTTCTGTGCCTGTGATATGAAGATCGTAATTGTGTAACGTCTTTCCTCTTCACTTTACTACAATCTGATTGGTAAATTCAAGAGGTGGATCAGATGCCTGTTGGTTAACACTAGAAGTCAAGGATATGTTTTGTACAATTCTACAAGTCCTCGGTAAAAAAGTCGGCCTATAGCCTATTTTAGTTTCCGTAACAATAAAAGCATGACAGTGTAATCCATTTGATCAACTTTATTTGTATATTTGATTAGTAATAGAGTTATAGAAATGATTAAAGTCCAGTTACAGAATCTTTTGAAAAAGTTGAAAAGAAAAAGATAATAATAACTTAACCAGCCAGTTCACAGGTGACATGATTTGCCGTATTCCTAAAAAAAAGCACCAGTGCATGAACAAGTGTAAAGGATGAATTGCATAAATAAATATTCTGAAGCGGTTGCGTGGCAGGGTCTCTCTGAAAGGGTTGCGTGGCATGGTCTCTCTGAAGCGGTTGCGTGGCATGGTCTCTCTGAAGCGGTTGAGTGGCAGGGTCTCTCTGAAGCGGTTGAGTGGCAGGGTCTCTCTGAAGCGGTTGCGTGGCAGGGTCTCTCTGAAGCGGTTGCGTGGCAGGGTCTCTCTGAAAGGGTTGCGTGGCAGGGTCTCTCTGAAGCGGTTGCGTGGCAGGGTCTCTCTGAAAGGGTTGCGTGGCAGGGTCTCTCTGAAAGGGTTGCGTGGCAGGGTCTCTCTGAAGCGGTTGAGTGGCAGGGTCTCTCTGAAGCGGTTGCGTGGCAGGGTCTCTCTGAAGCGGTTGCATGGCATGGTCTCTCTGAAGCGGTTGCATGGCATGGTCTCTCTGAAGCAGTTGCGTGGCAGGGTCTCTCTGAAGTGGTTGCGTGGCAGGGTCTCTCTGAGTCGTTGCGTGACAGGGTCTCTCTGAAAGGGTTGCGTGGCAGGGTCTCTCTGAAGCGGTTGCGTGACTGTCTTGGTATTTTTGGACCATGATAGTTCGTTGGTGATGTAGACACCAAGGAATTTGAAACTATCGACCCACTACAGCCCCAATGTTAATGGGGGCCTGGTCGGCACACCTTTTCCTGTAGTCCACGATCAGCTCCTTAGTCTTGCTCACATTGAGGGAGAGGTTGTTGTCCTGGCACCACACTGCCAGTTCTCTGACCTCCCAATAGGTCGTCTCATCGTTGTCGGTGACCAGGCCTACCACTGTTGTGTCGTTAGAAAACTTAATGATGGTGTTGGCATCGTATTTGGTTACGCAGTTGTCGGTGAACAGGGAGTACAGGGGGTGACGAAGTATACACCCCTGAAGGGCCCCAGTGTTAAGTGTCAGCGTGGCAGACGTGTTTTTTGCCTACCCTTACCACCTGGGGGCGGTCCTTCACAAAGTCCAGGATCCAGTTGCAGAGGGAGGTGTTTAGTCCCAGAATCCTTAGCTTAGTGATGAGCTTCGTGGGCACTACGGTGTTGAACGCTGAGCTGTAGTCAAGGAACAGCACTCTCACATAGGTGTTCCTTTTGTCCAGGTGAGAAAGGGCAGTGTGCAGTGCGATTGAGATTGCGTCATCTGTGGATCTGTTGTGGCGGTATGCAAATTGGAGTGGGTCTAGGGTGTCCGGGAGGATGCTGTTGATGTAAGCCATGACCATCCTTTCAAAGCACTTCATGGCGTGAGTGCAACGGGCGATAATAATTTAGGCAGATTACCTTCGCTTCCTTGGGCACAGGGACTATGGTGGTCTGCTTGAAACATTACAGAATCGGTCAGAGAGAGGTTGAAAATGTCAGTGAAGACACTTGACAGTTGGTCCACGCATGCTTTGAGAACACGTCCTGGTAATCTGTCTGGCCCAGCTGCTTTGTGAATCTTGACCTGTATAAAGGTTTTGTTCACATCGGCTACCGAGAGTGTTATCACACAGTCATCTAGAACAGCTGGTGCTCTCGTGCATGCTTCAGAGTTGCTTGCCTCAAAGCAAGCATAAAAGGCATTTAGCTCATCTGCTAGGCTCGCGTTACTGGGCAGCTCGCGTCTGGTTTTCCCTTTGTAGTCCGTAATAGTTTTCAAGCCCTGCCACATCCAGCAATCGTCAGAGCCGGTGTAGTAGGATTCAATCTTAATCCTGTCTTAACGATTTACTTGTTCAATGGTTTGTCTGAGGACATAGTGGGATTTCTTATTAGCGTCCGGATTAGTCTCCCGCTCCTTGAAAGCAGCAGCTCTAGCCTTTAGCACAACACCAACGTCCTACAGAACATTGTCTTGGAGCCTGGAAGAGTACAGCTGAAGTCAGAAGTTTATATACACTTTAGGTTGGAGTCATTAAAGCTAATTTTTAAACCTCCACAAACTTCTTGTTAACAAACTATAGTTTTGGCAAGTTGGTTAGGACATCTACTTTGTGCATGACACAGGTAATTTTTCCAACGATTGTTTACAGACCGATTATTTTACTTATAATTCACTGTATTACAATTCCAGTTGGTCAGAAGTTTACATACACTAAGATGACTGTGCCTTTAAACAGCTTGGAAAATTCCAGAAAATGATGTAATGGCTTTAGAAGCTTCTGATAGCTGTGGATGTATTTCAAGGCCTACCTTCAAACGCAGTGCCTCTTTGCTTGACATCATGTGAAAATCAAAAGAAATCAGCCAAGACCTCAGAAGTCTGGTTCATCCTTGGGAGCAATTTCCAAACACCTGAAGGTACCACGTTCATCTGTACAAACAATAGTACGGAAGTGTAAACACCATGGGACCATGCAGCCGTCATACTGCTCATGAAGGAGATGCGTTCTGTCTCCTAGAGATGAACGTTCTTTGGTGCGAAAAGTGCAAATCAATCCCAGAACAACAGCAAAGGACCTTGTGAAGTTGCTGGATGAAACAGGTACAAAAATATCTATATCCACAGTAAAACAAGTCCTATATCGACATAACCTGAAAGGCCGCTCAGCAAGTAAGAAGCCACTGCTCTAAAACCGCCATATAAAAGCCAGACTTTGGTTTGTAACTGCATATGGGGACAAAGATAGTACTTTTTGGAGAAATGTCCTCTGGTCTGATGAAACAAAAACTGTTTGGCCATAATGACCATCGTTATGTTTGGAGGAAAAAGGGGGATGCTTGCAAGTCGAAGAACACCATCCCAACCCTGAAGCACGTGGGTGGCAGCAGCTTTGCTGCAGGAGGGACTGGCGCACTTCACAACATCGATGGCAACATGAGGTAGGAAAACTATGTGGATATATTGAAGCGACATCTCAAGACATCAGTCAGGAAGTTAAAGCTTGGTCGCTAATGGGTCTTCCAAATGGACAATAACCCCAAGCATACTTCCAAAGTTGTGGCAAAATGGCTAAAGGACAACAAAGTCAAGGTATTGGAGTGGCCATCACAAAGCCCTGACCTCAATCCCATAGAACATTTGTGTGCAGAACTGAAAAAGTGTGTGCAAGCAAGGAGGTCTTACAACCCTGACTCAGTTACACCAGCTCTGTCAGGTGGAATGGGGCCTACAAACCTGACTCAGTTACACCAGCTCTGTCAGGAGGAATGGGGCCTACAAACCTGACTCAGTTACACCAGCTCTGTCAGGAGGAATGGGGCCTACAAACCTGACTCAGTTACACCAGCTCTGTCAGGAGGAATGGGCCAAAATTCACCCAACTTCTTGTGGGAAGCTTGTGGAAGGCTACCCGGAACATTTGACCCAAGTTAAACAATTTAAAGGCAATGCTACCAAATACTAATTGAATGTATGTAAACTTCTGACCCACTGGGAATGGGATGAAAGAAATACAAGCTGAAATAAATAATCCTCTCTAGTATTATTCTGACATTTCACATTCTTAAAATAAAGTGGTGATCCTAACTGACCTAAAACAGGGAATTATTACTGGGATTAAATGTCAGGAATTGTGAAAAACTAAGTTTAAATGTATTTGGCTAAGGTGTATGTAAACTTCCAACTTCAACTGTATGCATGAGCAAACCTGTATCCTGATCACAAGCTGATCTAGTCTAACACATCTGACAAGCACCACTATATGGATTGACACTCTCTTCACTGAACAAAAGTGAACTGTGTTACCATAGCAACCTGCAACACTTACGTGGTGATCTGTGTCTCCATGAAGATGAGGATGAAGACGAGGAGGGCGGGCACCACCGATGCCCCCATCATCCACGCGGGGAAGGGCTTGAGGTCGCCGAACGGACTGATGAACCAGCCCCGCTTGTCAGGAGACGTGACCGAGAAACCAGACGGTACATTCAGCTTCTGTAAAACCCCAAGCGACAGAAACAGGACCAGTTGTTATGACGAGGAAGTACAGGAGAGTTGGTTGTGAGAGACGTTATTTAAATATTCAATGTGTTAGTGGTGTGTGAGTTAGGGCGTGTAGTTATCAGGGATGGAGTGTAGCCTTTAGATATCTGTACGGATAGATGTAGGAGTTAGTTGTCATGGTTACCTGCGTATATGTGTCGGGGACGGAGTAACTCAACAGTACAGAGAACAGGATGGAGATGGGGATCCCGAAGTCTCCGATGATTCTTCTGGCCTTGGGGGGGGGGGGGAAATCACATGATAAAATGTAATTCTTCAGATCATAGGGTCAATTGCAGAGATCATATAGGCCTAAAATAGGAAATTCATACTGCATCCATGACACTTCAAGTTTTTTGTTATCAAATTGTTATTGTAATTTGTAAGACAGATACACATAGACAAAAACTTGACATGAGCCCATGGACAACACACGAGGGGTTTCTGAGAAAATGGCTGCGATAGGTTACCTTCCCGCCCAGGAATCGACTGTTGCGCAATTTCCTAAGGAAGTAGGCCACAAAGAAGGTACCAAGCATGAGGATGAAAGACATCAGGGCTGTGTTGGGTTGGTTTAGGATGGGGCCATGGGGGTCTGTGGGGTTGGTGAACTCCATGCCGGGAAGGCCAAAGGCAGGCGGGTAGCTTCTCATCAGAGGATGCTCCTGGAACACCTGTAAAAAGGACAAAATATCCATGTCACAGTCAACTGGACGGATCCCATGCAACCAGCTGGGACTTACCATAAAATGATTTATTTAAATTTCCGTCATTATTATATGTCAAATACCACATCTGGTCAATTTGATCTATTCTATTATTTTCCAAAGAACAACGAAGTTACAGCCCTTTAGACTGTCGTCATGTAAAACATTGTCTACTGGTTGTACCTTGATGAGCTTGGAGAAGGTCTCGTAGATGAAGATGAGTGAGATGAGGAAGGCAAATATTTCCTGGGTGAAGGGTGAGATGTATTTAACCAAGAAGCTTCCCTCGGCCGCCACTATCAACAGCACTATGAAGACGAGCCAGAAGCCGACCCACACCCGGCCCGTCAGGTACTCAAAGCCCTGGGCCTGGCAGAACTAAGGGTGGAAAAGGGAGGGAGGGAGGGTTGAATAGATGTTTAACCTTTTACTGCAGAGGGCTAAATCAGGGTTACACAGTGTGTTTGTTGGTAGTCTTAAACAAATCTACTTTGAAACAAAAGTATACACCTCACACACATGGTTTTTGCCTTAGAATAAAGAAGACACATGTACCACGTCAGATATAGGGTTGAAATGTATTACATTTAAAATTTGCATCCCATAATTACACTTTACATACATCACAGAAGACTGAAATATAACAAAACCGTTTGACATAGAAACACTTTTCAGCGGGTTTAATTTTTTTTTAAATATTACTTCTCAAAAAATGTATAACATTCCACCCATGAGGCCACTAGGTCATTTGACTGCAGGAGAGGGCTATTAGGCTCAGAATAGGAGAAAATAGGCATTCAAATGGAACATGAACTTTCCTAACGTTGTCATGACAATTTTTTTAATGCATAAAATGACTGTGATTTTTGGATGGATTAAAATCTACCATCGCCATGCTGTAAATATGTTTTTGTTCAGGCACCTTGTAGAAGGCCTCCTCAAACACCAGCAGGGGTCCTGAGAAGCCGATGATGAGGAGGGGCTGTCCGGCCATCAGAGAGAAAAGTACCCCCAGGGTCGCTGTGGAGATGATGAGCTCCGACACTCCCATCATGCCCTCTGTTTTCTCTCCTGTTTAAATGGAAAGGCAGAAGGATATTGACTGACAGTTTTAAACTTCCTCTCATTCAGTAACAGCTACTTTCTAGTTAATGAGAACACTACAGTATCAATGAATGAATCAGTGTCTAAAACCTACAGTGACATGTACAATAGAGATACAAGGAAATGGAGACGCCCAGGTAGCTAGGTCGTCACAACATTTTTTTCCAATTTGAGGATCTATCAAGCTAGCTGGTTATTTAGCTAGCTAGCTCTTTTTGGAGTACACATTCTCTTAGGACAGATAGCAAACATGTCAGTCAATCACATTCTTGAGGTAGAAGAAAAACAATTATTGTGGGCATGAGCCCCCATGCTCTCTTACCCAGCAGCCCTCCAAAGGTGATTGTGGGTGAGAGGGCGGCGAAGTAGATGAAAATGACAGCGGCGATGCACTGTGAGTCCAAGGCGTCCTTTATGTCGCTGGCGTAGCGCGGGTAGCGCCGCCTGATGTCATGGATGAGGCCTCCGAAGGGGATGCCCGACCTCTTCATGGGGTCCACCTCCTGGTCCTCTTCCTCTTCCTGCTCATCCTGGCTCACCTCTGGTTTGGACAGACGGACAGACAGACAGACAGACTTGCACATTCATTCATTCTACTTGCACATTCATCTTCTGCACATCTATTTAATTGCTAAATTGTAATTATTTCACCACTATGGCCTTTATTGCCTTACCTCCCTAATCTTACTACATTTGCACACACTGTATATGGATTATTCTATTGTGTTATTGACTGTACATTTGTTTATCCAATGTGGAACTCTGTTGTTTGTGTCGCACTGCTCTGCTTTATCTTGGCCAGGTCGCAGTTGTAAATGAGAACTTGTTCTCAACTGGCCTACCTGGTTAAATAAAGGTGTTCTCAACTGGCCTACCTGGTTAAATAAAGGTGTTCTCAACTGGCCTACCTGGTTAAATAAAGGTGTTCTCAACTGGCCTACCTGGTTAAATAAAGGTGAAATAAAAATAATAAAAATAAAAAAAAGACAGACAGAAACTTACATATATATGCCTGGGATTCTCAATCTAGTCCTGGGACCCTAAACGGGTACATATGTGCTTCACACATCAGCTGAATAAACAAATGGTCTTAGAACATATACCCTTATTGTTATATAAGGACTGTATGAATACAAAAAAATACAACAACAAAAAATAATTCAATCAATCAATCAAAGACATTATAATCACCTTTGGTCTCCTGGTCTGTCCAGGGGGTGGTGTGGGTCTTGATGTTCTCTCTCTCCTTCCTCTTGCGCAGCATCTGTTTCTGGAAGGAGGCCACTGTCTTCAGCAGGTCCTTTCCTTCCACGTCTGACGGGGGGATGACGATGCTGCAGTCCAAGAACTCATTAATGCCGTTCAGCAGGTCCTGCCGGTCGTCCGCAAAGTAGGCCACCTCGTGGAAGTTCTGCGGAGGTTTTTAAAGAGATGGGCAATGGTCTGTAAGATCTTGAAGAGCTGATTCCCTGACCCAGATTTAGCTTAGTTCTTGATTTAGAAGCACTTTCAATGGAGGTTGATTACTGATGATTTTTCTGTCCAGGACTAGTTTTAATCTGACTCTGGGAAACCAGCCCTGAATGGAAGTACTATTGGTACCATTTACAGCTCAGAGGAATTAGGGAAAAAGTTTTGTGACATTTTTTGTTGTTGTTCAGGTTGGCTACCTTGTCAGACATGAGGGTGGAGAAGGAGCGTCCAATCTCATGGTAGTCCATGTTGGACTGAGCGGGTCCAAGCAGTGCAAAGAGGAAACGAACCGGCACCGGCACCTCCAGGACCGACTCCAGCAGGACCGCCTCACTCAGCCTGATGAAGGCCATGGCTGGCTGCTCCAGGAACTCCACGCAACCTGAGGAATGACACACAGTGGAGGATCTCTGGGACCAATGCTTGTACTGATGGGTGATGGCTAACAAAGCATGGACTGAATATATACAAACGGGTGATTCCAGGGCAGCTATTTTGTTTGAGAAATCACATTTGCTATCACTGTCAGGGGAGAGGTGAGTTGTGCCAGCTAGAAATTATATGAATTGGTATACAGGGTTCACCCCAGGTTTTTTGAACAAGGTGGTACTGCTGAGTACGGCGAGGGGCGGAGCATGGGGTGGGGGGGCGGAGCATGGGGTGGGGGGCGGTGTCTAGAGCGATTCAGATAATTATTTATTTTTTAACACCTGTAACTGCCATTTCCTGCAATCTAGAGCAAAACATTTTGTTACTATATTAAGGTATGGTGCATGGCCTTAAATGATAACAATTAAAGTAAAAAAAAATATATCTATATATATATATATATATATATATATATATATATATATTTGACATAGTGGCACAGCCAGTCCACAAGATGACGCAGCACCACGCTTGCATTCTTTGGGGAGAACCCTGGTACACAACGCCTTAGGCCTATGTCGTGAACGGAAAAAGTCAATATTTACTAATGTAGCCTGGAAATACATGTACATCCAAAACGCACGCACACGAAACATACATTCATACAAACTCACACACAAACACACACACACACGTCACACACTCCTGCACAGATGCTTGCACATAGGCACCCGCACCATCACCCACACAATCCTTAAGCTTACCCACTAAGACCACGGTTGCTTCTGCGTCCTTGGGAATCTTGGCTAGGAGTTTTGTGTGTTTGGTAACCTGTTGTTGGAGAGCCATCGGCAGGGGGGGATGGAGTGATTTCTGATGTGATAAACCAGACAAACGTTAACAGGTGGGTGAAAGATAAACATGAACATTTCATGTGAAGCCTGTGTGCTAACACAAGCTTTTACCAGACATTCACAGCACATGCACAGGCTCTTTCCTCAGTTAGTCCAAAGCTCACAAGTCCAAAGCTCACAAGCCTACATTTGTCAATTTTACAGACTGTTATGAATCTCGAAGAGTCGAACAGTAAAACAGTCAAACGGTGATTGTCAGTGTTTAATGAGCATACACCAGGGGTCAGCTAGATGCCAGTGAGGGATTTTTTTAGGGTCTCCACAAAGTTTTTGTCATAAACAAGACTGTAAAATCACTGTAAAATCACCAAGAATTCAGCAAAAAAATATATATATTTCGGAAATGTTATCCCAACTATTCCCACAATAAACAAAGAAACATACGTGATCATGTCTCAATGTAATCAAGTTATGAATTTATTGTTAATTTCAAATACAATCTCTTTTTGAGCTTAGTTGTGATCAATTTGCAGAGTACAAAATATTCTAATTATGTTTCGGCCCCCTGACCATCCACTCCGACAAAGATCGGCCCGCGGCTGAATGTAGTTGTCTACCCCTGACATACAGAAATCGACAAAGTGACCAAGGTACGAAATGTTAAAATCCCTGTTAAACGTTTTTAATACGACTGGAGTTATTGATTTTTTATGAGTTGTTTGAAATGTTCCAATGTTTCAAGCCACGGGGAACATTACAGTTTCACAGTCAAGAAGTTTTAACAAAGAGCACATCTGTAAGCTGACTAAGAACCTAATTCGCCACATGTGGAGTGGCTAATAGGAGCTCTCTTTCTGTTTCCAATTCCAAGAACTATCTGTGTTTCTCGGTTTCCCACCTTGGCTGCATAACTGCACTAGTCGCATATATCTGATGTTTTAGTACACTCGATAATGCTCTCAAACTCAACTCTGGACCTCAAAGCCAGTTCCATTGCTTCTTTAAATTGTTTCCCTCTAATCAGGGACATATTTCGACTTGGGACACCATGTGGGTGTACTTAATGATCAGGTAGAAGATAAAACCAGCAGGCTGCGGACCTCGTAGGGTCAGGGTTGAATACCCCTGACCTAATGTATGTTATAGACAGGTGTGTATAATGGGGTCAAAATAGAATACGATATGACATTTCGAGGTGGAATTTTTGTAATATCCTCCTAGTCTCAGTACTTGTAATCATCTACTCAGATGACTCCTCTACTGTTTTCAGAGGAATTGGACAAGGCTATTGAGCCAAGAAGCAGTGTCGTCTGTCCACCTGAAGGACGATTCGGGCGTGTGACTCAGATGCAGACACAAATATAAAATTATAATTGTCTCCGCAACTCTAACTGTACTGGACCACAACTATAAACATCCATCTCCACTCCAGCCTGCTGATTAAGATGAAGAGCTACTGGGCTCTATTCAATACGTATAATGGAAGTTCAGCGTTACAGCTGTGATTGGCAATGTACCTGCATTAGCGCAGACTGCATTCAAGGTTAATGCTGCCTATGTCGGCTCATTCTGAAATTACCTTGACATTTCTATCGCACAATCTGTAACGCTTCGGTGATTCAGATTAATTAGAGCCCTTAGATGACTTTATTGGTCAATTGCACACAAGGTCTAATTGAAATTTGACTTCTGCTTTTAAACCAACACTTCCAAAAAACACACCTACATTTTTACCCTTTATTTAAATAGGCAAGTCAGTTAAGAACCAATTCTCATTTTCAATGCTGGCCTAGGAACAGTGGGTTAACTGCCTTGCTCAGGGGCAGAACAACAGATTTTGTACCTTGTCAGCTCAGGGATTTGATCTTGCAACCTTTTTGGTTGCTAGTCCACCACTCTAACCACTAGGCTACACTGCCGCCCAACATACTGCATGGTCGGAACTAGAAGCACAAGCATTTCGCTACACTCGCATTAACATCTGCTAACCATGTGACCAATACAATTTGATTTGATACACAGGTTTTGGAGAGGTGCGTGGAGCTGCCACACTGGGCACACTAACCACTAGGCTGCCCGTCTAACCACTAGGCTGCCCGTCTAACCACTAGGCTGCCTGTCTAACCACTAGGCTGCCTGTCTAACCACTAGGCTGCCTGACTAACCACTAGGCTGCCTGACTAACCACTAGGCTGCCTGTCTAACCACTAGGCTGCCCGTCTAACCACTAGGCTGCCCGTCTAACCACTAGGCTGCCCGTCTAACCACTAGGCTGCCCGTCTAACCACTAGGCTGCCCGTCTAACCACTAGGCTGCCTGACTAACCACTAGGCTGCCCGTCTAACCACTAGGCTGCCCGTCTAATCACTAGGCTGCCCGTCTAACCACTAGGGTGCCTATCTAACTACTAGGCTGCCTGTCTAACCACTAGGCTGCCTGTCTAACCACTAGGCTGCCTGTCTAACCACTAGGCTGCCTGTCTAACCACTAGGCTGCCTGTCTAACCACTAGGCTGCCTGCTGGCAGAAACAAAGAGCAACATTCTTCCTAAGCAGCAGCCAAGCAGCCTCCAAGCAGCAGCCAAGCAGCCTCCAAGCAGCCCCCAAGCAGCCGCTAAGCAGCCGCCAAGCAGCCTATAAGCAGCCTCTAAGCAGCTCCCAAGCAGCTTCAAGCAGCCCTCCAAGCAGCACCCAAGCAGCACCCAAGCAGCTTCAAGCAGCATCCATCTCCACTCCAGCCTATAGATGTGCACTAAACTAAACAGACAAGCTCACAAACACATCTCTGCTCTGCTGCTTCTTTTCATGGTGGAGGGCCTCTGTAGGATCTTCAGCCACTAGGGGCACCGTGGTTTCGGGAACGTGGTTGTGGTTGCGTTGAAAGCTGCCGTGAAGGCTTTTAGTAGAGTGGTTGCGGTGGAAAAGGCCCTCCTTTTCGTCGTTGGGGTGGCTGGAAGCAGGAGATACAGGAGGCTGTATTACATTAACAGCGTGGGGCTGGGAGAGGGACACAATGCAATCGGATTGGAACTTCATGAAGGTTGTTATACTATATAATGTGTTCCTTCAATAAGTTGGTGAGTGGCTGATAGTTTATACAGACAGAAAGGAAAGGAAACAGAAAGGGAACAATCCTCCATACATACTGTTCAACAGCTCTTTCAGCATATGGGCTCCACTGGATTGTAATGGGTGTGTCCCTGTTAACAAAGACACTGCAGTGTGTGTGTGTGTGTGTGTGTGCGTGCGTGCGTGCGTGCGTGCGTGCGTATGTGAGAGCAGACCCCTCACAACACACAGACAGTTTGATCACACTCCCGCTCCAACCCAAAGGTGACATCACCACCATCATTAGGTCCGTTTGCTCTCGTTACCCGCCTCCCGAGTTGGACACAAAAGCGCAACAAAACAAAGGAACAAGGTGTGACACCACACCGGATTGTACTCAGGCAGCGCCCAGACTGAGTAAGCCATGAGCTAAATTCTACAGCCACCTTGATGTCTTTCTTTCCACATCATCAATTCCTATGTTGAACTGGCTCAGCCAATTAGACAGCTTTTTCCCATGGAAAGCAGCTGGTAACATGGTGGGAAGCGGTGCCGAAAGGTTTCAACTGATGGGGTGTGTGTGACGAGGCCTGGTGGCGTGGGTGTTGATCGCCGTCTGTTATGTGTGTAATGTGTGTGTGTGTGTGTGTGTGTGTATGCTGCACATACAGTGAATCTCTCTGAACGATTGACAGAGCTGCCACCTGGCCCAGTTTGCTCTATGGTTGGTGACAGACTGTCAGGTGACTTGTCACTGACCCTTGGTGTGACATGGCGTACAGGGAGGTTGGCATCATAAGACAGGGACTAGGCAGGTGCTACTTCTGGGATGAAGCCAGAATACCTTGACAATGTATGGGACTTAATACAACTGAAACCATATTTGTCCTCAAGCTTTACTATCACAACTAGAAAAAGGACTTTGACTTTCATAAGAGACACTATTGACGCTATTTCCCTATTGTCCCTTCTGACAGACTCGGAAATTAGGTGATTGTAACCGATTCCAATCCAAATGCTCTGTAGCAACAGGTCTAAAAGAACACACTAATACAACACAACGATCGATCTCAGACACTGACCACAAAAGGCCTAGAGTTATCCATCCAATCATCCAAAAGGCATACCATTAAAATAAAAATGGAATATTGCTTGAAGCAAACCCCAGGAACACACCACAATAGTAGTCAGAAAACCATGACTGTTGAGTCTCTGTAAAACATTCATGATCCACCACAGAGGAACTGGAGACACCATGTTAAATGAATACTGTTGATGGACAAACATGGTACCATTCAGTCCTCTTCTTCACTGGAGGGCTTGGGGACAGAGCTGGGACCAAGCTGGGCCTAGGGACCAAGCTGGGCCTAGTGACCAAGCTGGGCCTAGGGACCAAGCTGGGCCTAGTGACCAAGCTGGTTCTAGGGACCAAGCTGGGCCTAGTGACCAAGCTGGGCCTAGGGACCAAGCTGGGCCTGGGCCTAGGGACCAAGCTGGGCTTAGCAAAAACTGAATCTGAGGTCAGGAGACCGATAGAAGGGAGGGTTCACACATATTGAAAAGGTGTGTGTGCATGTGTATATTTTGAGATGCATTGATGCCCCATAGGCCTGTGCACAAACGTAAGGCAACTTTTGGGGTTGTACTGAACTGTGGAAAACCCCCACATTGAAGACAACAAAATACACATAGAGAAAGTCTTCCTTTATCCTTCATGCATGTGTTCATCCTGCTCTGCCCTCAGCCTAATTACATTTGACTGCTGATATTCATTAAGCCTTTTTTCTCCATGATACTGTATAATTCCGGTTGAAATCTATCATGTGCCGCCAACGCAGCAGCTCTGTTAGGGCAAATGGTAATGAATAGATAGATAAACCAATGGAGGCTGGGAGGTGAGGGTTGGCATCGGGGTGATACTCTTTTGTATTTTCATGTAGGACAGAAATTACTTATATTTGAATGACTTAAAACTCTGCAGTAGCTTATTTCACTGGGGAAGTCACATTGAGATTGACATCTCTTTGTCAAGTGAGATTTTTTTTTTAACAAATGTTTTATCTGTTTTATGCAACAATCTCTGCTATCTACTGTTGATCTCCCACTTAATCCCACGTAATCCTGGTTTGAGGTCCAACATCACTTACTACAACCCCTGTAGATGTGGCCTCTCAATGGCACTCTATTCCCTAAAATGTCCACTACTGTTGACCAGAACCACAGATCCTATGGGCTTTGGTAAACAGTAGGGCAGTAAAAAACATTTTTTCCTTTAGTTTATTTAGTAAATATTTTCTTAACTCAATTTCTTCAACTGTATTGTGGGTTAAGGGCTTGTTAGTAAACATTTCACGGTAAGGTCTACTACACCTGTTGTATTCGGCGCATGTGACAAATAAAGTTTGATTTGATTTTTGAAAAGTAAGACACTACATAGGGAACAGGGTGCCGTTTGGAAAACAGCCCTAGACTTCCTTTCTCTGATTGACATCTGATTAAGATGATACACGTTCTTGACAGAATGTATATTAACGGGTGTGGAATCTTAACGTCCTCTGAGCTAAAGCCTTGGTAGATGACCACTCACTGGTGTTTGAGCAGCAGGGCACGGAGCACGTTGGCCCGGTCCTCCGCTCTGATCTGGTCTGAGATGATCATGGTCTCCACCACCAGGTTGGCAATGCCAGGCAGAGTGGTCTGCTCCAGGTCCAACAGGACCACACCTTAGAGTGGCATAGAGGGGGAAGACAAGGTTTTATGACTGGGTGTGTATCTGTGTGTGTGTGTGTATATCTCTGTGTGTGTGTATGTGTGGTATATCTGTGTGTGTGTGTGGTATATCTGTGTGTGTGTGTGTGTGTGTGTCTGTGTGTGTGGGGTATATCTGTGTGTGTGTGGTATATCTGTGTGTGTGTGTGTGTGTGTGTGTGTGTGGGGTATATCTGTGTGTGTGTGTGTGTGTGGGGGGTATATCTGTGTGTGTGTGTGTGTGTGTGTGTGTGTGTGTGGGGTATATCTGTGTGTGTGTGTGTGTGTGTGTGGGGTATATCTGTGTGTGTGTGTGTGTGTGTGTGTGTGTGTGTGTGTGTGGGGTATATCTGTGTGTGTGTGTGTGTGTGTGTGTGTGTGTGTGTGTGTGTGTGTGTTACCATGTGTGATGGTCCTGCGAAGCTCCAGCAGGCTGCGGAAGGAGAGTGAAGCCACATGGGGTTTTCCCCAGCGGTCTGTCTCCTCCTCCACGTCCTCCTCAAACTTGATCCAACGAGCCGTCTCCTTCCAGCGCATCTTCTGGTTTTTATCCACTATCAGCTCGTTGAGCTCCACAAACACCTACAGGTACCAAACAGACAACTAGTTATCCATAACTTCACCTACAGGTACCAAACAGACAACTAGTTATCCATAACTTCACCTACAGGTACCAAACAGACAACTAGTTATCCATAACTTCACCTACAGGTACCACACAGACAACTAGTTATCCATAACTTCACCTACAGGTATCACACAGACAACTAGTTATCCATAACTTCACCTACAGGTACCAAACAGACAACTAGTTATCCATAACTTCACCTACATGTACCACACAGACAACTAGTTATCCATAACTTCACCTACAGGTACCACACAGACAACTAGTTATCCATAACTTCACCCACAGGTACCAAACAGACAACTAGTTATCCATAACTTCACCCACAGGTACCAAACAGACAACTAGTTATCCATAACTTCACCTACAGGTACCACACATACAACTAGTTATCCATAACTTCACCTACAGGTACCACACAGACAACTAACAGACAACATAACTTCACCTACAGGTACCACACAGACAACTAACAGACAACATAACTTCACCTACAGGTATCACACAGACAACTAGTTATCCATAACTTCACCCACAGGTACCACACAGAAAACTAGTTATCCATAACTTCACCTACAGGTACCAAACAGACAACTAGTTATCCATAACTTCACCTACAGGTACCACACAGACAACTAGTTATCCATAACTTCACCTACAGGTATCACACAGACAACTAGTTATCCATAACTTCACCTACAGGTACCAAACAGACAACTAGTTATCCATAACTTCACCTACAGGTACCACACAGACAACTAGTTATCCATAACTTCACCCACAGGTACCAAACAGACAACTAGTTATCCATAACTTCACCTACAGGTACCACACATACAACTAGTTATCCATAACTTCACCTACAGGTACCACACAGACAACTAACAGACAACATAACTTCACCTACAGGTACCACACAGACAACATAACTTCACCTACAGGTATCACACAGACAACTAGTTATCCATAACTTCACCCACAGGTACCACACAGACAACTAGTGATCCATAACTTCACCTACAGGTACCACACAGACAACTAGTTATCCATAACTTCACCTACAGGTATCACACAGACAACTAGTTATCCATAACTTCACCTACAGGTACCAAACAGACAACTAGTTATCCATAACTTCACCTACAGGTACCACACAGACAACTAGTTATCCATAACTTCACCTACAGGTATCACACAGACAACTAGTTATCCATAACTTCACCTACAGGTACCACACAGACAACTAGTTATCCATAACTTCACCCACAGGTACCAAACAGACAACTAGTTATCCATAACTTCACCTACAGGTACCACACAGACAACTAGTTATCCATAACTTCACCTACAGGTACCAAACAGACAACTAGTTATCCATAACTTCACCTACAGGTACCAAACAGACAACTAGTTATCCATAACTTCACCTACAGGTACCACACAGACAACTAGTTATCCATAACTTCACCCACAGGTACCAAACAGACAACTAGTTATCCATAACTTCACCTACAGGTACCAAACAGACAACTAGTTATCCATAACTTCACCTACAGGTACCACACAGACAACTAGTTATCCATAACTTCACCTACAGGTACCAAACAGACAACTAGTTATCCATAACTTCACCTACAGGTACCACACAGACAACTAGTTATCCATAACTTCACCCACAGGTACCACACAGACAACTAGTTATCCATAACTTCACCTACAGGTACCACACAGACAACTAGTTATCCATAACTTCACCTACAGGTACCAAACAGACAACTAGTTATCCATAACTTCACCTACAGGTACCACACAGACAACTAGTTATCCATAACTTCACCCACAGGTACCACACAGACAACTAGTTATCCATAACTTCACCTACAGGTACCACACAGACAACTAGTTATCCATAACTTCACCCACAGGTACCACACAGACAACTAGTTATCCATAACTTCACCTACAGGTACCAAACAGACAACTAGTTATCCATAACTTCACCTACAGTTACCACACAGACAACTAACAGACAACATAACTTCACCTACAGGTATCACACAGACAACTAGTTATCCATAACTTCACCCACAGGTACCACACAGACAACTAGTTATCCATAACTTCACCTAGAAGTACCAAACAGACAACTAGTTATCCATAACTTCACCTACAGGTACCACACAGACAACTAGTTATCCATAACTTCACCCACAGGTACCACACAGACAACTAGTTATCCATAACTTCACCTACAGGTACCACACAGACAACTAGTTATCCATAACTTCACCTACAGGTACCAAACAGACAACTAGTTATCCATAACTTCACCTACAGGTACCACACAGACAACTAGTTATCCATAACTTCACCCACAGGTACCACACAGACAACTAGTTATCCATAACTTCACCTACAGGTACCACACAGACAACTAACAGACAACATAACTTCACCTACAGGTACCACACAGACAACTAACAGACAACATAACTTCACCTACAGGTACCACACAGACAACTAGTTATCCATAACTTCACCTACAGGTACCAAACAGACAACATAGCTTCAGTAGGTCCTATGATTGAGTGTCGTCTGGCCCAGAAGTGTGAAGGTGAACGGAAAGGCACTGGAGCAACGAACCACCCTTGCTGTCTCTGCCTGGCCGGTTCCCCTCTCTCCATTGGGATTCTCTGACTCTAACCCTATGGCTGACTAGTGCTCTTCCATCCCGTCCCTAGGAGGGGTGCGTCACTTGAGTGGGTTGAGTCACTGACGTGATCTTCCTGTCCGGGTTGGCGCCCCCCCCTTGGGTTGTGCTGTGGGGGAGATCTTCGTGGGCTATACTCAGCCTTATCTCAGGATGGTAAGTTGGTGGTTGAAGATATCCCTCTAGTGGTGT
Source organism: Oncorhynchus mykiss (assembly GCF_013265735.2). Taxonomy (NCBI): domain Eukaryota; kingdom Metazoa; phylum Chordata; class Actinopteri; order Salmoniformes; family Salmonidae; genus Oncorhynchus; species Oncorhynchus mykiss. The sequence goes on along the minus strand of NC_048567.1, from coordinate 76,019,598 downwards.
GGGGGCTGTGCTTTGGCAAAGTGGGTGGGGTTATATCCTGCCTGTTTGGCCCTGTCCAGGGGTATCATCGGACAGGGCCACAGTGTCTCCCGACCCCTCCTGTCTCAGCCTACAGTATTTATGCTTCTTCCTAGGTTCTGGCCTATTCCAGGGAGTTTTTCCTAGCCACACCTGCATTGCTTGCTGTTTGGTATTTTTTAGGCTGGGTTTCTGTACAGCACATTGTGACATCAGCTGATGTAAGAATGGCTTTATAAATACATTTGATTTAGTTATCAATAATTTCACCTACAGGTACCAAACAGACAACTAGTTATCCATAACTTCACCTACTTCTCATACAGTCTAAAAATAAATCTCCTAAGCTCATGACTGAGGGCTTAGACCTATGTCATGACTGAGGGCTTAGACCTATGTCATGACTGAGGGCTTAGACCTATGTCATGACTGAGGGCTTAGACCTATGTCATGACTCCAACAGGAGATTCTGGCAACACGCGTCCTTACTGTAAAGTCCCCTGGCTTTAGAGCTGCTTAATCTTTAGTAAAAAAAATACTAGGAAGATTGTGTGTTATTAATTATCTTATGCATCCAATCAATCAATTTATCAATTAACCAATCAACAACTAGTCTGATGTCTCACCTCATGGGTCTTCTTGTCAGCCACCCTCTTCTTCCTCTTCAGGCTGGACTGGGGCGGAGAGCTTTTGCTGTTCTGAGTGAGCTGGCATCGAGACGACTTCTTCACCAGATGACGCCTCATCCCAGGGTTGTCCTCGAATCGGTGACCTTAAAGCACCACAACAGAAGCTATTGTTAATGACACAGAGGTCAGCTGCAGAAAAGGTCGACTGTGTTCACTCAAAGGCCTACGATAGTACACACTCAGGTTGTCCAACTGATATAGGACACATTTGACATTTGTTTTATTTTGTCTGCACAACAGAACCGTCTCCATCTTCCTCTTTTTTTAGCACAATCATTGTGCCAAATGCGTTATACAACCTGTGTGCACTAGGGCCAAAGACTGGCTGAGCACTTTCTCTATGGCGGTGCTATGTCTTGTGACAATAAGAAAAATCTGATTTTAGATGTTCATTAAAGTTTCCGTTGGAAATAAAGAGAACATAGAAATAAGGGGAAGCAGCAGGTACATGAGGTAACTGAGGTTCTGTGCACAGCTAGGGTAACGCACAGGGGTGCTTATTTTGGGTGGTTCTTCGTCCACAACAGACCTGTAGAAGCTAAGAAATCCTTATTAAATTTTAAAGCTCTTCAAGCCACAAACTATATTTTATTGAATTTTGCGTAAATGGCATTATCTACTCATCAGGAGAGGGACCATAGCGAGCATGTAGGGGGAGAGGGCCTGGTGAGGCTATAGGGGGTGGAACAAGGGAGAGGGCCTGGTGAGGCTATAGGGGGTGGAACAAGGAAGATGGCCTGGTGAGGCTATAGGGGGTGGAACAAGGAAGAGGGCCTGGTGAGGCTATAGGGGGTGGAACAAGGAAGAGGGCCTGGTGAGGCTATAGGGGGTGGAACAAGGAAGAGGGCCTGGTGAGGCTATAGGGGGTGGAACAAGGAAGAGGGCCTGGTGAGGCTATAGGGGGTGGAACAAGGAAGAGGGCCTGGTGAGGCTATAGGGGGTGGAACGAGGGAGAGGGCCTGGTGAGGCTATATGGGGTGGAACAAGGCCCTCTTTTCCCCTTTTGGGGGGAAAAGGCTAGCCAGGTGTGTGAGTGTGTGTGTATGTGTATGAATCCTTGTGTGTATTCAGATGCTCGACCGTGGGCTGTGTCATCTCCTTGGGGAATGGGGGTGGGAGCTCACTCACAGCTTTGTGTAGATGATAGGTGCATTGCCAATCAGAGGTTTTGCAGACAATCTGGGGAGAAGACCAGACCACCTCTAGGCCTCAGCTGCTTTGTGTGGTGTTCTAGACACACCCACCACAGAGAGGGCCAGAAACAATGTTCCCTTTCTCATCCTCCATCCCTCTGACCCAAAATTCATCCCTCCATCCTTCCATTCTTCTTTGTGTGGTTCTGTTCAGACAATATATTCATAATAAAAAAGGCTCTATGCTGACAGGTCTGGGAGTGCTCCCAGGGAGAAGTCGGTATTGACCTGGAAGAGACGCCCTTTGGCTGGACTCGCCCTGAGCTTTGCTAGCTAAGTACACGTTCTTCTGCTGCTCGTAAAATGCATTCGCTTGAAAACAACACAACACACATTCTTTTGACAGATGCCATTTCACAGTACATTTGTCTCACCGGTTAATCATAATAAGAAGCCATTGTTGTGACTTCATAATGGGATAATATATTGTAGCTAATTCAGGGTGTCACCCCAACTGGGACTTGAACCCAGGGCCTGCGACTGTCAACCTAATACCTTATCCAAACCTCTCGACAAGGACACTATGTGTTGGGTTAAGGTCGCTACACTACCCACGTCCTTCAGGGGAAGCTCCGTATAGCTTTTCAATCCAACAACTTAGCGGCGAACGCCAAGAAATCCTTGACGAGGCCGATAGCTGGTGGGTTAATGTCGCTACAATATGCATGTCAATGTAAATTCAAGTCGTCATCATAACTTCTCAATGTATCGCCCGTGTCCTTCAGTAGTCCCTATCGTCCTGTCTGCAGGCTCAATCTGGTCTCTGTGTTTCAGAGTCCCTATTGTCCTGTCTGCAGGCTCAATCTGGTCACTGTGTCCTTCAGTCGTCCCTATTGTCCTGTCTGTAGGCTCAATCTGGTCTCTGTGTCCTTCAGTAGTCCCTATCGTCCAGTCTGCAGGCTCAATCTGGTCTCTGTGTCCCTTCTAAACCCTCTATAAAAGCACTTCTCTCACTCGGTCCTTCCCATACCCTCTTTGTTCCACTGAATATGCCCTTGAGAACGCCACTTTTCCCCGTCTGCCCCTTCGATTCTACAATTACCAGTCTGAATGGAACAGCTTTGATTCAGATTAACACAGTAGTGGAAATGGACACCCCACTTCCTTGGCATAGTCTCTACAACGTAGCACCCCATATAGCTGGTCTCTTCTCCTGTGAATCTTCTATCGCCCCTTAGTGAGGAAGTAATGTTCATTCATTCTGTATTCTACCACAGGTCTCGTTGTAGCCCCTCTATTGCCTTTCATCAACAGTGTAGAAGTATTGCACAAATGCGTATGATGTGGTTTATACATGTAGCATATCGTCAATTCCTGACGACAGAGTGACTTTGTGACTTTTCCAATTGGGAAAATTTAGATATTGATCGATCATCAACTCATCATCATCATCATCACCTTCTCCTCTTTAGTATAGTGTTGTGTGTCCCTGTGTGTCACGTGGGAGACTGGGGTTCAATTCTCTGACAGAGAGGAAGGAGTAGCCTGTCCTTATAAACAAGAATGTGTTTGGAACTGACTTGCCTACTTAAATAAATAAAAATCCCTGGGGCTGGTTGTGTCCCTAAGGTAACCCCTATACGTACCCTATGGAAGGTGTAACGTATAAACAGTATGGCTCATCTATCCAGAGCCAGCAATTAGATTATACATCCTCTGTCTCTCTCCCTCTTGCATGATTCAATTCAAAAGCGATTTATTGGCATGGGAAAAATATGTTTACAATACCAAAGCAAATGGAATAGACAAACAAGAAGGGAAATAAACAATAAAAAATGATCAGTAAACATCACACTCACAAAAGTTTTTAAATAATATAGACATTTCAAATGTTATATAAATGTCTAATGTACAGTGTTGTGACAATGTGCAAGTAGTTGAAGTATGAAAGGGACCATAAAGAAAGAGAATGTAGGTTGTATTAACAATGTTGCTTGTGCTCCTCTGGTTGCTCTTTTGTCATGGCAACGGGCCACACATCGTGCTGCTGTGACGGCACACTGCGGTATTTACAACAGACATGGGAGTTTAGGAATGTTTGATTTGTTTTCAAATGATTTGTGGGTCTGTGTGAACTGTGGGAAATGTGTGTCTCTAATGTGGTCATACATTTGGCAAGAGGTTAAGAAATGTAGCTCAATCCCGGTGTTAACTGTGCCACTAGAGATTCTGGGTTTGAGCGCACAATTGGCCCAGCGAAGTCCGGGTTAGGGGAGGGTTTGGCTGGCAGGGATGTTCTTGTCCCATCGCGCTCTAGCGACTCCTGTGGTGGGCCGAGCGCAATGCATGCTGACATGGTCGCCAGGTGTACTGTGTTTCCTCGGACACATTGGTGCGGCTGGCTTCCGGGTTATGCAGGCATGGTCTCAAGAAGCAGTGCGGCTTGGCTGGGTTGTGTTTCGGAGGACGCACAGCTCTCGAGCTTTGCCTCTCCCGAGTCCGTATGGGAGAGGCGAACTACCAATTGGATACCACGAAATTGGGAGAAAAAATTTAAATAATAAAAAGAAACTCAGTTTCCACCTCATTTTGTGGCCGTGGGCACATAGCCTGTCCTCTCTAGAGCCAGGCATGCCTATAGCAGCCTTTCTCAATAGCAATACTATTCTGACCGAGTCTGTACATAGTCAAGGATTCAATTGGGGTGTTGAGTTTTATGTTCCTTTTGATGGTATAGAAGGCCCATCTTGCCTTGTTTCTTAGATCGATCACAACCTTGAGAAAGTTACGTGTGGTTTCAATGTTTAGGCTGAGGTAGGTTTAATTATTTGTGTGCTGTAGGGCAACGGTGTCTAGATAGAATATGTATTTGTTGTCTTGGCTACTGGACATTTTTTGGAACAGCATTATTTTTGTGTTACTGAGATTCACTGTCATGGCTCAAGTCTGTGCAGAATCTATGCAGAAGATCTAGATGCTGCTGTAGGCCCTCAGTAGCAGGAGATAATCTGCAAACACTAGACACCCGGCCCTTCCAGTAGGGTGAGGCTGGGGGCTGCAGACTGTTCCAGTTAATTAGCCCTTGCCAATTCATTGATATACATGTTGAGGAGGGTGGGGCTCAAGCTACATCCCTGTTTCATCTCATGGCCCTGAGGAAAGACATCTGTGTGTTTATTGCCAATTTTAACTGCACACTTGTTGTTTGAGTACATAGATTTTATAATGTCATATGCTCCCCCCCCTCCCCCAACAACGCTTTCATGAATTTGTATAGCAGACCCTCAAGCCAAATTGTCCTGCCCTCCCCCCCTCTCTCTACCGGTCCTGTCCCCCTCCTCTCTCTGTCCTGTTTCCCCGGCCCCCCCCCCCTCTCTCTCTCTCTACCGGTCCTGTCCTGTTTCCCCGGCCCCTCCTCTCTCTGTCCTGTTTCCCCGGCCCCTCCTCTCTCTGTCCTGTTTCCCCGCCTCCTCTCTCTCTCCCTATTTTTCTGTCTCTGTCTCTCTCGCTGAGGAGATCTTTAGGAGCTTGTCCTTCATGTCCATTCTATCCATCGTTGTACAGCAGCGCTACATCAGAGGAAGCTGGTGGGAGGAGCTATATGAGGAAGGGCTCATTGTAATGCATGAATTGGAATTATTGGAACGGAGTCAAACATGTGGTTCCCATATGTTTGATGTGTTTTAATACCTTTACATGAATTACATTCCAGCCATTACAATGAGCCGATCCTCGCATAGCTCCTCCCAACAGCCTCCTCTTTGCTACAATGCCATCGTGACCAGCACCTAGCTATCCCTCATAGCACTACTGCAGAATACCAGTGTGTCCCAATCCAATGTTAGTCAGAAAAAGAGCCCTACAGTTTGTCAATGGGATATCTTTCCAGTCCAGTAAGTGGAGAGGCCCCCCAGGGCCAAACGATCAATAGGTTAGCAGGGAACAGTGAGAGGTAGAGAGGGTGCCAATTCACCCATGACCCAGGACTTGAGAGAGCTTTGATTTCCACACCACCATTGCCAGGCCAACCAAGCATTGGCATTAATTAGCTTGTGTTTGTTTCTACATTCAAATCAATGAAAACAACTCTGAATTCTCCCCAATCAATCGCCAATGTCAGGGCTTTCCACCAAAAGGGCAGAGTGCTATTCCATCACGTCAGACTCACACTCGTTAGTACGGAAACAGCTATGTAATATTACTGGAATGCTGGAGTTGCTCTGAAGTACATTAGTGAATGGGAATTATGACGCACGTCTGTAAACAGAGATACAGTGTTTATAGCCAAGGGAAACAATTAAGTGTACCAATAATACAGGGTTTCCCCAAAGTGGTTCTCGGGATCCCAAGGGCTGCACATTTTGGCCGAGCACTACACAGCTGATTAAAAAGAGAATCACCTAATCATCAAGCGTTGATCATTTGAATCAGCTGTGTTGGGGGGGGGGGGGGGGGGGGTGACACACGACTAAACGTGTAACCCTTGGTGTACCGAGGACAGAGTTTGGGAAATGCTGCAATAATGTGTTTCCAAAAATCCAGTGTATGTCAATGAAAAAACAAAACAATTAAGCAAATAGTAACTAGATATATCAACAGTTACACTTTACATCAGACATGCTTGAATGAGACCCATGCATCTGAGAATAAAACGTTCTAATATTGATAAATAAGAACCTATTCTGGAAACAGTATACCAAACAAAAAAGGTTATCACACACTGACTCCTCATTCGTGATTAAATCATACAGTCACATTTTATAGAACTCTGCCAGAGTAACTAGCAGAGGAACTAGCAGAGGAACTAGCAGAGTAACTAGCAGAGTAACTAGCAGAGTAACTAGCAGAGGAACTAGCAGAGGAACTAGCAGAGGAACTAGCAGAGTAACTAGCAGAGGAACTAGCAGAGGAACTAGCAGAGGAACTAGCAGCAACATAATGTATGTATGATTGTCATTTACTTATACAGTTACCCTAGCCTAAATGAAGATCAACGTAATGCTAAGTTTCCCATTCTTCCATGGCCACACATTGCTTCCCTCTGGGGGGGGGGGGGGGGGGGGCTGGTACTTACTGATGGGTCCCAAGGGTTCTGGGTTCTCAGGGGATCCCAGCTGGTCATGGTCGGGCTCCAGGGGGACTGCGTCCTCAGGGGACCCCAGGTGGTCATGGATGGATTCAAGCAGGTCGTAATCGTCAAAATTCAACACAAACTCCTCAAAGTCCTCCAAGCCCTCCATGTTGAACTGAGAGGCGCGGTGCACAACCTCTGCTCCCTCGTTGTGCCGGTGGTTCACAGAGGGGCGCTGGTGTGGGGTGCCCAAGGTCCCTGGTGTGTGAATGTTGGTGGTCGTCTTGGTTTTTGGGTGTTTTTCCCCCACCACCACCACCTCTGGACAGGGGGCTGGTGGTCCCTGGTTCTCCTGCCCCATGGGGTCTGTCATCTCCTGGGTCTGTGACGGTGTCTGTGGTGCCTCTTCCCCACCCCACTCCGGGTGGGCGCCCTGCTCATCCAGGGTTCTGACGTTCTCTCACCTGCAGCTCCTCACCGTTTGTTGGTGTTAGCTGTAAGCCAAGCCTGAGCCTCACGGAACCAGAGAGCGGTTCTGTGTTTTGATGGGGTTGATATTCGTCAGGAACAGAAGCTCCAGCACAAGCCAAGCTGAAGTAGTGGCTGCTGGTTACCAAAAGGCTACATCCAATCTGCAGACTACTATAAATAGGTCCTCGTATGAAGTATCTGCTGTCACTGGAAGTCCACTCTAGATAACGGTTTGGGATTTTTTAAAAAGCTGACAAAAAAAGACTACTAAAAGGAGATATTTATCTTCTTAGCGTCCCAATCAAACTCAAAAGTGGAAGAGAAATGTCACACTGCTGCTGTCCTCTCAGTGGCATAGACAGAGGTAATAGTGGTTTCTCTAGTAGATTTCGGCTGGGCACGATTCAGCAGCAGACTGGCTCAAGCTGTCATTCCAAAAATAAGTATTGATACAAACTGCAGCACTTGTTTTCAGACCTTCCTCTAATCTATTGGGCTAATTCACCAGTTTCCGTGGTGCCGGCCATCCATTGATCCTGGGATAGATGCTGGGATGAGGCGGGGCATGCGGGTGGGGTGACGCACCCCAGTTTTGGTTTCCATGGCACCCTGTCACAGCCAGGGCAGGCAGCAGGAGCACAGTCAAGGCTAAATCAGAGGCTCAAGAAAAAAACATGGAAGTGAAAGCTCTCTTCTTCTCTCAGAAAACATCCAAACAACTGAAAAATGCATTATACCCTATCACAGACACAGAGACAGAAAAACTGTAGTCATACTGCCTCTGTACAGAATGGAACTCTGGTTAGGAGCAAGAGCCTGTCTCCAGCACTGTCTCCATGGAAACGATGATTACTTCTAATGTCCTGTCATCCTTCGCCCGCAAAGGGTACCTGAGTTGAACACTGACCTTTCCTCAAACCTGTGTTTACAGTGTGTGTGTGTGTGTGCGAATGTGTATGTGTGTGTGCGCGTTTCACTTGCTTAGAGGCATTCTGAACATAAGCACATGTTGATTATGCTTCAATGCAAGCCTGCTCCACGGCATTGTGTCAAGCATGGTCGCTGGTAGCCAACATCAGCCATTGGTAGCCCACACCAGCCATGTTACTCACAGTGAATGAACAAGTACACTCTCAGTGGGGCAATGGAACTCACAGTGCCTCGGGCAAGACAGGGCAAACCTCTGTCAACATTTGAAACGGTTGTCATGACTGCTGCAGTTCTAGATTAAACTGCAGTACTATACTGGACGTTTTACTGTGACAAGACTCTGCTGAACAAGTCGAACAAGTCAATGGTCACGCAGAGAAGTTAAATTTGTTTGGAATAGTAATTAATGAAAGTTATGTCCTGTTAAAAAAATCTATTCTACGGCTTACATAATGTCAGTTAACCATCCCAAAACTTCAAACCATCAAACAGTAACACATTATACTATCATCCTGCATGATAAATACACTTCTGTGTGCTGTGACTGAATTACAATATGTACTCATCGAAGTGGAAGAGGTGGAAAATACATGAGCTAATGGATATATGCGGTAAAGCCTGAAATCTTTCTGTCCGTCCCATCTGATAGCTTGTCTGTTTCTGGTTCTATTTTAATCTAGTCTGAGCGGCCGGTCAATGATTCCCATGCTGGGTGGATAAAAGCAGGAAGAGCCTGGGGCAGGGTCGCTGTCAAGGAGAATCGATCACTGATCTCGTGTTAATTATTGCCGCAGGATCATGGGATAGACCAGAGAGTGCTGCCCATCCATTTGCCAAAATGGTCCATCCTCTCTCCCTCTCTTTCTCCCAATTAAAATACATTCAAAAGGTGTTGATGGCCTGGAGAATGCAATCAAATATATTCTCCCTCTTTCTCTTTCTTTCTCCCTTTCTCGCTCTCAATTCAATTTCAATTCAAAGGGCTTTCCTGGCATGGGAACATTTACATTGTCAGAGCAAGTGAAATAGATAATAAATAAAAATGAAAAAAACAAAGAAATAAACAATAAAAATACAATAAACATGATACTGATTCAAGTATTTTCTCTCTCTGCTCTGCATCCCTCTCTCTCTCCCTCTGTTCTGTTTCTCTCTCTCTCTCTCTCTCTCTGATCTGCATGTCTCTCTCTCTCCCTCTGTTCTGTTTCTCTCTCTCTCTCCCTCTGTTCTGTTTCTCTCTCTCTCTCCCTCTGTTCTGTTTCTCTCTCTCTCTCTCTCTCTCTGCTCTGCATCCCTCTCTCTCTCCCTCTGTTCTGTTTCTCTCTCTCTCTCTCTCTCTCTGATCTGCATGTCTCTCTCTCTCCCTCTGTTCTGTTTCTCTCTCTCTCTCCCTCTGTTCTGTTTCTCTCTCTCTCTCCCTCTGTTCTGTTTCTCTCTCTCTCTCTCTCTCTCTCTGCTCTGCATCCCTCTCTCTCTCTCTCTTGTCTGTTTCTCTCTCTCTCTCTGCTCTGCATCCCTCTCTCTCTCCCTCTGTTCTGTTTCTCTCTCTCTCTCTCTGCTCTGCATCCCTCTCTCTCTCTCTCTTGTCTGTTTCTCTCTCTCTCTCTGCTCTGCATCCCTCTCTCTCTCCCTCTTGTCTGTTTCTCTCTCTCTCTCTGCTCTGCATCCCTCTCTCTCTCCCTCTGTTCTGTTTCTCTCTCTCTCTCTCTCTCTGCTCTGCATCCCTCTCTCTCTCCCTCTGTTCTGTTTCTCTCTCTCTCTCTCTCTCTCTGATCTGCATGTCTCTCTCTCTCTTGTCTGTTTCTCTCTCTCTCTCTGATCTGTGTCTCTCTCTCTCTCCCTCTCTGGTCCGTTTCTCTCTCTCACTCTGATTTGTCTGTTTCTCTCTCTCTCTCTGATCTGTATGTCTCTCTCTCTCTGATCTGTATGTTTCTCTCTCTCTCTCTGATCTGTATGTTTCTCTCTCTCTCTCTGATCTGTATGTTTCTCTCTCTCTCGCTCTCTCTCTTGTCTGTCTCTCTCTCTCTCTCTGATCTGTGTCTCTCTCTCCCGTCTGTTTCTCTCTCTCTCTCACTCTGATATGTATGTCTCCCTCTCTCTCTCCCTCTGGTCTGTTTCTCTCTCTGATCTGTATGTCTCCCTCTCTGGTCTGTTTCTCTCTCTCTCTCTGCTCTGCATCCCTCTCTCTCTCCCTCTCCGGTCTGTTTCTCTCTCTGATCTGTATGTCTCCCTCTCTCCCTCTCTGGTCTGTTTCTCTCTCTCTCCGGTCTATCTATATTAAATTCAAAGGGCTTTTTGGCATGGGAAACATACTGTATGTTTACATTGCCAAAGCAAGTGGAATAGACAATAAACTAAATGGAATTAAACAATCAGAAATTGAGAGTGTACATTACACTTACAAAATGTGTAAAATAATAGACATTTCAAGTGTTATATTATTGGATATGTACAGTGTTGTAACAATGCGCAAATAGTTGAAGTATGAAAGTGAAGATAAATAAACAGATAAATATGGGTTGTATTTAAAATGGTGTTTGTTCTCCACTGGTTGCCTTTTCTCTTTGGCAACAGGTCACAAATATTTTTGCTGTGGTGGCACACTTTAGTATTTCACCTAATAGGTATGGGAGCTTATCATCAAGAATGGATTTGTTTTACAATTATTTGTGGCTCTGTGTAATCTGAGGGAAATACGTGTCTCTAATGTGGTCATACATTGGACAAGTTAGAAAGTGCAGCTAAGTTTCCACCTCATTTTGTGGGCAGTGTGCACATAGGCTGTCTTCTCTTTGGGAGCCAGGTCTAACGATTGCGGCCTCTCGAATAGCAAGTCTATGCTCACTGAGTCTGGACATAGTTAAAGCTTTCCTTCCTTTTGGGTCAGTCAAAGTGGTCAAGTATTATGCCACTGGGTACTCTCTGTTAAGGGTCAAATATTATAGTTTGCAAATGTTTTTGTTAATTCTTTCCAATGTGTCAAGTAATTATCTTTTTGTTTTCTCATGATTTGGTTGGGGCTAATTGTGTTGATGTCCTGGTGCTCTGTGGGGTATGTTTGTGTTTGTGAACAGAGCCCCAGGACCAGCTTGTTTAGGGGACTCTTCTTCAGGTTAATATCTCTGTATGTGGAAGGTTTGGGAATCGCTTCCTTTTAGGTGGTTGTAGAATTTAACGTCTCATTTCTGGATTTTGATAATTAGCGGGTATCGGCCTAATTCTGCTCTGCATGCATTATTTGGTGTTTTACATTGGAAACAGAGGATATTTTTGCGGAATTCTGCATGTAGCGTCTCAATTTGGTGTTTGTCCCATTTTGTGAATTCTTGGTTGGTCAGCGGAATCCAGACCTCCCAACCATCAAGGGCAATGGGTTATATAACAGATTAAAGTATTTTTAGCCAAATCCTAACTGGTATGTTGAATTTTATGTTCCTTTTGATGGCGTAGAAAGCCCTTCTTGCCTTGTCTTTCAGATCATTCACAGCTTTGCGGAAGTTACCTGTGGCGCTGATGTTTAGGCCAAGGTATGTATAGTTTTTTGTGTGCTCTAAGACAATGGTGTCTAGATGGAATTTGTATTTGTGGTCCTGGCAACTGGATATTTTTTGGAACACCATTATTTTTTACTTACTGAGATTTAGTGTCAGGGCCCAGGTTTGACAGAATCTGTGCAGAAGATCTAGGTGCTGCTATAAGCCCTACTTGGTTGAGGACAAAAGCACTAGATCATCAGCAAACAGTAGACATTTGACTTTACATTCTAGTAGGGTGAGGCCGGGTGCTGCAGACTGTTCTAGTGCCCTTGCCAATTTGTTGATATACAGTATGTTGAAGAGGGTGGGGCGGCAGGGTAGCCTAGTGGTTAGAGCATTGGACTAGCAACCGTGAAGGTTGCAAGTTCAAATCCCCATGCTGACAAGGTACAAATCCCCATGCTGACAAGGTACAAATCCCCCAAGCTGACAAGGTACAAATCTGTCATTCTGCCCCACTGTTCCTAGGCCGTCATTGAAAATAAGAATTTGTTCTTAACTGACTTGCCTAGTTAAATAAAAAGGGTGGGGCTCAAGCTGCAGCCCCACAGCCCTGTTTTAACTGCACACTTCTTGTATGTGTACATGGATTTTATAATGTTGTATGTTTTTCCCCCAAAACCACTTTCCATTCATTTGTATAACAGACTCTCATGCCAAATTGAGTCAAAAGCTTTTTTTAAATCAACAAAGCATGAGAAGACTTTGTTTTTGTTTTGGCTTGTTTGTTTGTCACTTAGGGTGTGGAGTGGTCTGTCGTACGGTAATTTGGTAAAAAGACAATTTCACATTTGCTCAGTATATTGTTTTCACTGAGGAAATGTACGAGTCTCTTGTTAATGATAATGCAGAGGATTTTCCCAAGGTTTCTGTTGACGCATATCCCCCGGTAGTTATTAGAGTAACATTGGGGTGATCTGTCCTTGGTTCCAAATATTGGGGAAGATGCCAGAGCTGAGGATGATGTTACAGAGTTTAAGTATAGCCAATTGGAATTTGTAGTCTGTATATTTTATGATTTTATTGAGGATATCCAAACCTTTTTGGTTTGGAGGGTTGGTATTTTGTCATGTAGTTTATTCAATGTAATTGGAGAATCCAGAGGGTTTTGGTAGTCTTTAATAGTTGATTCTAGATTTGTATTTGATCATGTATATGTTTTTGCGGTTTGTTCTTTGTTATAGGGACAAAAAGATTGGAGAAGTGGTTTAATCTCCATTTTGGATAGAGAACTCTGTGTTGTTGTTTGTTAAGTTTGTTCAAATTTTCCCAAAGTGGTTAGATTGTGTAGAATCTTCAATTACATTGAGATGATTTATTACGTTGTCTAAAAGGGATTGAATTTGTTGTTGCCTAATTGGCTTTTACACTATTTTCCATCCATCTACATTATGCAGTTCCTTTGGCTTTGATGCATCATGACTGAGTATTGCTCTGTTCAAGTAGACTGTGATTTTGCTGTGATCTGATAAGGGTGTCTGTGGGCTGACCGTGAACACTCTGAGAGACCCTGGGTTGAGGTCAGTGATAAAGTAGTATACAGTACTACTGCCAAGAGATGAGCTATACGTGTACCAACCGTAGGAGTCCCCTCGAAGCCTGCCATTGACTATGTACATACCCAGCGTGCGACAGTGCTGCAGGAGTTGTGAGCCGTTTTGTGTCTAGGGGGGTGGGGGGGGCATATGGGGGAGAGAATGCTGTCACCTCCAGGCAGGTGTTTGTCACCCTGTATGTTCAGGGTGTCAGGTTCTTGTCCATTTCTGGCATTTAGGTCGCTGCAGACTAGTACATGTCCCTGGTCCTGGAAATGATCGATTTCTCCCTCCAGGATGGAGAAAATGTCTTCATTCAAATATTGGGATTCTAGTGGGGGGGATGTAGGTAGTACACATGAGAACATTTCTCGCCAAAATTTCTAGCCAAATGTAAAATGTAAAATGTAATGGAGTGAGTTAGGTCTGCTCTATACCAAATTAGCATACCCCCTGAGTCTCTTCCCTGTTTCACAGCTGGTAATTTGGTGGATGGGACTACCAGCTCTCTGTAACCTAGAGGGCAACCAGTGGGTCCATCTCCTCTATACCATGTTTCTTGTAGGATGACAAAGTCTATTTGTCTCTCTCTTTGGAAATTTCTCTCTCGATTGCTCTCTTGTGACAGGCCAGTTTCCTGCCATGTGTTCCCCAGACCTACACAAACAGGTCCTAAACAAAACTCTCACCCCCAAACAATGACACTTGCACAGTCCGGCAAACAAGCACAAGCCTCCTGACATTCATCTGTGTGAGGGACAGTAAACAACAACAAGCGTATCAGCTTCCTGATTTCCACACTCATATACTGTAGCATTCCCTTCCCAAGGGCCTAATATCATACATACCACCCTCCTACAGGCCAGTAGACAAGCATCCCACCTAAGGTCAGGGCATGACAGTACCCCCCCCAAAGGTGCGGACTCCGACCGCAAAAACTGACTCTATAGGGGAGGGTCCGGGTGGACATCTAGCTTCGGTGGCGGCTCCGGTGCGGGACGTAGACTCCGCTCCGCTCGCGGATCCGCCAGCTTCGGACCGTGGATCGTCGCCGAGGACTCCGGACCGTGGATCGTCGTCGAGGACTCCGGACCGTGGATTGTCGTCGAGGACTCCGGACCGTGGATCGTCGTCGAGGACTCCGGACCGTGGATCGTCGTCGAGGACTCCGGACCGTGGGAACCGTCGCTGGAGGCTCCGGACCTTGGATCGTCTCTGGAGGCTCCGGGCCATGGATCATCACTGGAGGCTCCAGGTCATGGATCATCACTGGAGGCAAGACTCCCTAAATTTTATCAGCATATCGATTGCGCAACCAGGGGTGGAAAGACCTTGGATCATTGTTACTCTAACTTCCGCGACGCATATAAGGCCCTGCCCCGCCCCCCTTTCGGAAAAGCTGACCACGACTCCATTTTGTTGATCCCTGCCTACAGACAGAAACTAAAACAAGAGGCTCCCACGCTGAGGTCTGTCCAACGCTGGTCCGACCAAGCTGACTCCACACTCCAAGACTGCTTCCACCACGTGGACTGGGACATGTTTCGTATTGCGTCAGACAACAACATTGACGAATACGCTGAATCGGAGTTCATTAGAACGTGCGTTGAAGATGTCGTTCCCATAGCAACGATTAAAACATTCCCTAACCAGAAACCGTGGATTGATGGCAGCATTCGCGTGAAACTGAAAGCGCGAACCACTGCTTTTAATCAGGGCAAGGTGTCTGGTAACATGACCGAATACAAACAGTGCAGCTATTCCCTCCGCAAGGCTATCAAACAAGCTAAGCGTCAGTACAGAGACAAAGTAGAATCTCAATTCAACGGCTCAGACACAAGAGGCATGTGGCAGGGTCTACAGTCAATCACGGACTACAGGAAGAAATCCAGCCCAGTAACGGACCAGGATGTCCTGCTCCCAGGCAGACTAAATAACTTTTTTGCCCGCTTTGAGGACAATACAGTGCCACTGACACGGCCTGCAACGAAAACTTGCGGTCTCTCCTTCACTGCAGCCGAGGTGAGTAAGACATTTAAACGTGTTAACCCTCGCAAGTCTGCAGGCCCAGACGGCATCCCCAGCCGCGCCCTCAGAGCATGCGCAGACCAGCTGGCCGGTGTGTTTACGGAC
Organism: Oncorhynchus mykiss; assembly: GCF_013265735.2. NCBI lineage: Eukaryota > Metazoa > Chordata > Actinopteri > Salmoniformes > Salmonidae > Oncorhynchus > Oncorhynchus mykiss. The sequence continues at coordinate 76,004,082 of NC_048567.1, read as the reverse complement.
ATATTCAATCAATCCCTATACCAGTCTGCTGTTCCCACATGCTTCAAGAGGGCCACCATTGTTCCTGTTCCCAAGAAAGCTAAGGTAACTGAGCTAAACGACTACCGCCCCGTAGCACTCACTTCCGTCATCATGAAGTGCTTTGAGAGACTAGTCAAGGACCATATCACCTCCACCCTACCTGACACCCTAGACCCACTCCAATTTGCTTACCGCCCAAATAGGTCCACAGACGATGCAATCTCAACCACACTGCACACTGCCCTAACCCATCTGGACAAGAGGAATACCTATGTGAGAATGCTGTTCATTGACTACAGCTCGGCATTCAACACCATAGTACCCTCCAAGCTCGTCATCAAGCTCGAGACCCTGGGTCTCGACCCCGCCCTGTGCAACTGGGTACTGGACTTCCTGACGGGCCGCCCCCAGGTGGTGAGGGTAGGCAACAACATCTCCTCCCCGCTGATCCTCAACACTGGGGCCCCACAAGGGTGCGTTCTGAGCCCTCTCCTGTACTCCCTGTTCACCCACGACTGCGTGGCCACGCACGCATCCAACTCAATCATCAAGTTTGCAGACGACACAACAGTGGTAGGCTTGATTACCAACAACGATGAGACGGCCTACAGGGAGGAGGTGAGGGCCCTCGGAGTGTGGTGTCAGGAAAATAACCTCAAACTCAACGTCAACAAAACTAAGGAGATGATTGTGGACTTCAGGAAACAGCAGAGGGAACACCCCCCTATCCACATCGATGGAACAGTAGTGGAGAGGGTAGCAAGTTTTAAGTTCCTCGGCATACACATCACAGACAAACTGAATTGGTCCACCCACACAGACAGCATTGTGAAGAAGGCGCAGCAGCGCCTCTTCAACCTCAGGAGGCTGAAGAAATTCGGCTTGTCACCAAAAGCACTCACAAACTTCTACAGATGCACAATCGAGAGCATCCTGGCGGGCTGTATCACCGCCTGGTACGGCAACTGCTCCGCCCTCAACCGTAAGGCTCTCCAGAGGGTGGTGAGGTCTGCACAACGCATCACCGGGGGCAAACTACCTGCCCTCCAGGACACCTACACCACCCGATGTCACAGGAAGGCCATAAAGATCATCAAGGACATCAACCACCCGAGCCACTGCCTGTTCACCCCGCTATCATCCAAAAGGCGAGGTCAGTACAGGTGCATCAAAGCTGGGACCGAGAGACTGAAAAACAGCTTCTATCTCAAGGCCATCAGACTGTTAAACAGCCACCACTAACATTGAGTGGCTGCTGCCAACACACTGACACTGACTCAACTCCAGCCACTTTAATAATGGGAATTGATGGGAAATGATGTAAATATATCACTAGCCACTTTAAACAATGCTACCTTATATAATGTTACTTACCCTACATTATTCATCTCATATGCATACGTATATACTGTACTCTATATCATCGACTGTATCCTTATGTAATACATGTATCACTAGCCACTTTAACTATGCCACTTTGTTTACATACTCATCTCATATGTATATACTGTACTCGATACCATCTACTGCCTATGCCTATGCTGCTCTGTACCATCACTCATTCATATATCCTTATGTACATATTCTTTATCCCCTCACACTGTGTACAAGACAGTAGTTTTGGAATTGTTAGTTAGATTACTTGTTGGTTATTACTGCATTGTCGGAACTAGAAGCACAAGCATTTCGCTACACTCGCATTAACATCTGCTAACCATGTGTATGTGACAAATAAAATTTGATTTGAGGCGCCGGACCATGGATCATCACTGGAGGCTTCGGGCCATGGATCATCACTGGAGGCTCCGGACTGCAAAACGTTGCTGGAGGTTCCGGAATGTGAACCATCGCTGGAGGTTCCAGGCTGGGAACAGTCACTGGAGACCTGGTGCGTAGAGCTGGCACAATGCGTCCTGGACAATTGACCACCTTCGCATGGCAAGTGTGGGGAGCTGGCACAGGACGCACGTGGGCTGTGAAGGCACACTGGGGACACTGTGCGTAGAACCGGAAAACATGGCACCTGAACGGTGACCAACTCCACACGGTGAGTACAGGGAGTTGGTTCTGGTTCCCACCTTGGCTCCGCCAACCACCCCGTGTGCCCCCTCCAAAACATTTTTGAGGCTGCCTCTCGGGCTTCCTTCGTGGCCGCGAACCCGGTGTGGTTGTTGTTCTTCGCTGCCTCCGCATGCTTCCATGGCAGGCTTCTGTCTCCTGCCATAATCTCGTCCCACGTCCAGGATGTCCTCCACTCCTGGCTTTCCTCCCAGGCCCAGGATCCCTGCTCCTACTAGGCACGTTGCTTGGTCCATGGGTGGTGGGAACTTCTGTCACGATCGTTGGAATAAATGGACCAAGGCGCAGCGTGCGTAGAGTTCCACATGTTTTAATAAATGAAACTCACCAACAACAAACAGAACAAACGAAACGTGAAGTAAATGCAGTGTTCACAAACACGACACAAGATCCCACAACAAACAGGTGGGAAAAGGCTGCCTAAATATGATCCCCAATCAGAGACAACGATAGACAGCTGCCTCGGATTGTGAACCATACCAGGCCAACATAGAAATAACAAAACTAGAATGCCCACCCTAGTTACACACCCGACCTAACCCAAAATAGAGAATAAAGGATCTCTAAGGTCAGGGCGTGACACACACATTCTTGAAAAAAAATGTACCCCCCTTTTCTCCCCAATTTTGTGATATCCAAATACGATCTTGTCTCATCTCTGCAACTCCCCAAAGGGCTCGGGAAAGGTGAAGGTCGGTCATGCGTCCCCAGAAACTTGACCCGCCATAACCGCGCTTTTTAACACCCGCCCGCTTAACCCAGAAGTCAGCCGCACCAATGTGTCGGAGGAAAAACCGTTCGACTGACGACCGCAGTCAGCCAGCGCGCTATAAGACGACACTGGGCCAATTGTGTGCTGCCCTGTGGGACTCCCGGTCACGGCCAGTTGTGACACAGCCTGGGATCGAACCCGGGTCTGTAGTGAGACCGCTGCGTCACTCGGGAGGCCATACGCACCCTATCAAATCCCAGTATTCACATACCCACCCTATCAAATCCCAGTATTCACATACCCACCCTATCAAATCCCAGTATCACATATCCACCCTATCAAATCCCAGTGTACACATATCCACCCTATCAAATCCCAGTGTACACATATCCACCCTATCAAATCCCAGTATGCACATATCCACCCTATCAAATCCCAGTATTCACATATCCACCCTATCAAATCCCAGTATTCACATATCCACCCTATCAAATTCCAGTGTACACATATCCACCCTATCAAATCCCAGTATTCACATATTCACCCTATCAAATCACAGTATTCACATATCCACCCTATCAAATCACAGAATGCACATATCCACCCTATCAAATCACAGTATGCACATATCCACCCTATCAAATCACAGTATGCACATATCCACCCTATCAAATCACAGTAGTCACATACCCACCCTATCAAATCACAGTATATCAAATCAAATGTATTTATATAGCCCTTCGTACATCAGCTGATATCTCAAAGTGCTGTACAGAAACCCAGCCTAAAACCCCAAACAACAAGCAATGCAGGTGTTAAAGCACGTTGGCTAGGAAAAACTCACTAGAAAGGCCAAAACCTAGGAAGAAACCTAGAGAGGAACGAGGCTATGAGGGGTGGCTAGTCCTCTTCTGGCTGTGCCGGGTGGAGATTATAGTATACACATATCCACCCTATCAAATCCCAGTGTACACATATCCACCCTATCAAATCCCAGTATTCACATACCCACCCTATCAAATCCCAGTATTCACATACCCACCCTATCAAATCCCAGTATTCACATATCCACCCTATCAAATCCCAGTATTCACATATCCACCCTATCAAATCCCACTATTCACATATCCACCCTATCAAATCCCACTATTCACATATCCACCCTATCAAATCACAGTATTCACATATCCACCCTATCAAATCACAGTATTCACATATCCACCCTATCAAATCACAGTATTCACATATCCACCCTATCAAATCACAGTATATCCTAGTACTAAAACATAGCAACACCATGTATTACACTCTCACATAAGGACATATACATCGGGACAGATATGTCCTATATTGTTACGTCAATAGAGGGTGCCCTAAACTAGCAGATTTTCCATCACTTGTTACGTTCACGAATATGAACTATGGTAATACAGTACAGTATCATTAAACATATTGCCACACTGGCATTATTGCAGTACATCAATCTTGGGGTGTAAGTGATTTATATTTTATATTTTATCCCAGTACTCAGACCTGCTTCAAACTGTCACCCTCAAACTGTCCCACAGCAGAACAGCTGGGAAGGCAACTGGAGCATTGCATCCAATTGGTCTGTCCATCAAGAGGCACCAAATGAGGAACCCGAAAGTTTGGTGAAAATATATTTACTAAGTCTCAAGGTATGCATTTTTTATTTAAACCTGCAACCAACGTTACTTAGTATTAAATTACACTACCTTTACCCTCTACTTTCATTAGAAATGGTATGCCCTTGTTCAGGAAAAAGGGGCTACACCAGGCAGGGGTGGTCAACCCTCCTCCAGCAGCTGGGTATGCAGGCTTTTGCTCCAGCCCTACATAAATACACCCGATTCAACTAAAGTCCCGATAAGCAGCTGATTAGTAGAATCAGGTGTGGTAGATTAGGGCCGCAGGAGGGTTGCTCAACAGCAGGAGGGTGGGCTAGAGGGGTTGATTTGGGAACGGTCCGTTCTCTCTGGTGTGTATGTGTGTGTCTTACTCTTCATGTCGTCCAGGTCGGAGCTAGCCAACATCTGAGCCTCAGCCTCGTCGGTGGGCACCTTCCGGTACACGGCTGTTTCCACGGCTGTCATGCTGCCGATACAGACGCGCTCCCGCATGTCGTAACTGGTCCGCGGTGCAGGGTGGAGAGGATTCCTCCTGAACCAGCCACGGGTGTTCATGCTAGGGGGGCCCGCAGAGGTGGGGCACCAGGGGAGGGGAACACAGGGGGGAATCACGGAGAGTGCAGAGGGAATACTTGAGTACGTGTGAAAACCCATCATAGAGATCATATTGTATTTGATTCTTTAAACGTTTACTTTTGAAGTATGTCAGGTAACTAACTATCTGTTATCTATTGTGTCAACTATCAACTACCAGTTTCATCTCAATCTCTTCATTCAAAGACTCAATCATGGACACGCTTCCTGACAGTTGTGGCTGCTTTGTGTGATGTATTGTTGTCTCTACCTTCTTGCCCTTTGCGCTGTTGTCTTTGCCCAATAATGTTTGTACCCTGTTTTGTGCTGCTACCATGTTGTGTTGCTACCATGCTGTGTTGTCATGTGTTGCTGCCTTGCTATGTTGTTGTCTTAGGTCTCTCTTTATGTAGTGTTGTGGTGTCTCTCTTGTCATGATGTGTGTTTTGTCCTATATTTATATTTTATTTATTTTTCTTTTTAATCCCAGCCCCCGTCCCCGCAGGAGGCCTTTTGCCAGGCATTCATTGTAAATAAGAATTTGTTCTTTACTGACTTGCCTACTTTAATAAAGGTTAAATAAAATAAATAAATACAAATCATGAAGGACCATCAGCCATAAACCAGTTCAGAATTAGATTTTTTTTTGTCCCAAAGTGTTAGAACTCCAGAATATACTAAATCCTTCTTTAAAATTAACATGGTATCAAACGTCAACCCAGTCTATACGAACAAACATCTTGACTGGCATACACAAACACAGTATGAATAATCTTGGAGGGGTCAGATTGTTGGGTGTAGTGTGGTCCATCATGCAACAGAGGGCACCAGAACACAGCACAGCACTGCAACACTGACTTCCTCACCCAGTGAATCGTTGGCTGCTTTAACTCAGGCAACAATATCCTAACCTTACATGACATTGTGACTACGTTCCTTTTTTGCTGCTGCAATAATAATAAATCAGTGAGATTAACCGCCCTGCAGAGAGGGAAACAAGTACCCTGGTTGTATTTATTAGGCTACAAGCGGAAGAAAACAAAATGAAGCAGGGAGGGACTACCTGGAGTTGTCCAATAAGAAAAGTACATTTTCTGTTTCCGTTGCAAGATATTTTTCTATGTTGAGCCCTAATGAATATGACCCTCGACTCCATAGTCTCTGCCGTCCCATGATGAATGCATATATTATTCAATCCATTACCAAATACCAAATATACTCATAGCTCTGTGTTGATGAGTCAGATAGGATCTTTATGAGCAAACCTATCTAGGACACGAGACATGATGGTGACAGGCAAAAGGTTTCCTTTTATAAATGTTTTGATTGTTTTTAGATGTTCACTTAAAAACAGATAAATCTACCAGAAGAATCGGGAGAAATGAGCACGGAATTTTTGAAGTTTTTAAATGAAGAGCATTGTAGAAAGAGCTGGGCTCCTTGTTTGATGAGCCCTTTAAATATCTTCAAATATTGAGTACCGACCTATAAAATAAATATTGTATGCACTGTCCTATTTTTAGTGCACTCTAGTTCTGTGTTTTCTTAGTTCACAATTCATGAAGCATATCATCCTTCTAGTTACATCCCAGGATCACCTTGTGTCTTACGGCGAGCTTTGCTAACAAAATAAGTGATGGTTGCTGGTTGCTGCATATTGAAGTGATCCATACAATTGGCTGATTTGAAAAAACATTGTTTCACCACACAGCCAAGTTCCTGTGCCTAATCTCCTGCTAGCTACCGTGACATCGCTTTATGCATCCAAACATCTGATTCTGGGCACACCTGTTGGTGGGCTCTTCATCACCCTCCTCATCCTCTGGCTGCTCCCGAATGTCCTGTTGCGCCTCTTCCAACTCCCCCTCCACCACCTCTGCCGTGGCCAGTGTGGCCTTCTCCGGCGGCGGATGTTGTTGTTCGCTCTCCATGTGGAAGGAAGTTAGTGGGACGGTCGGCTCCAAATTCTCCTCACTCCCCAGGCTAAACTAAGAGGAGAGGGAGTTGGTTACATTGGTCTTAGCATCTCTCCCATAGAGTGGCGCACAATTGGCCCAGCGTTGTCCGGGATAGGGTTTGGCCGGGCTAGCCGTCATTGTACTTGCTCTTAACTGACTTGCCTACTTAAATGAAGGTTAAATAAAAAATAGATGTACAGTGTTTTCAACAATGTGCAAATAGTTGTAGTATGAATAGTATGGGAAGATAAGCAAACTCTCTCTCTGGCACCTGTTAGACTAGTACTAACAGATCTTCATCTTTCTTGGGTCAGCTACTGCCTGCTCTTTGTAAAACGTCTCAAATTACACAGGAGACCAGAATTCTCTGCCGCCTTCACACAAAACATGTCATGTGTGACAGACATTTCTCTCTGGAGTGTCTTTGAAATGAATACACTGAATGAATATATAACAAATGAATAAACTAAACTTCTACTTGCAACATTCCAAACATTGTATTGGACTCTATAAATAATAAAAGATCAATAACAAAAAGAGGTATTCCGAAAGCTGTCAGACATGATCACACATTTCTCTGTTATGTTACCTGCTGTTGGTCGTCGGGCTGCTCGGTGGGCGTGGCTGCCAGGTCCCGCCCCTCTGTCTCAGACTCCTCCTCCTCGTCTACCTCATGGATGGTGGGTGTGACCTCAGAGGGCGCCATGGAGGTCTTTTTGTTCTTGCGCTTCTTCTTGCGCCGGCGTTTGCGGTCCATGCTGAGCACCCGCTTGCGTAGGCGCTGGGGTGGGGGTAGATGGGTGGACAGCGGGTGGTGGGTGTGGTGAAAGGTGTGCCGGTGATCTGTGAAAGGAATGGTAGGCGTTTAAGTGAAAATACCGTCCTCGCCTGCCGGCATAATGAATGCAAGACTTGTCATAAGCAGTTACAACCCTTCTATAACGTTTTTGAACTATCTGACGGTAAAAGAAAACTCATACAGATCCTGACAAAATACTAGACATTTTAAAGCAATTGAATTGTTGATGAACAGACAGAAATGCCCCTGATATTACAAAGGCTATTATGCTTATAACAACTTATGAAGAATTATACTGGCAGGCTTAAGTTAAAGGCCCAGTGTCAGTCAAAAACGTGATTTCCCTGTATTTTATATACAATGAACAAAAATATAAATGCAACATGTAAAGTGTAGGTTTTATGAGCTGAAATAAAAGATCCCAAGATTTTACATACCTCACAAAAAAACATATTTCTCTAACATTTTGAGCACAAATTTGTTTACATCCCTGTTAGTGAGCATTTCTCCTTTGCCAAGATAATCCATCCACCTGACAGGTGTGTCAAAAACGCCCCCAACGTCATTTTAACCTCTCTAGCATTCAGAATTTTGGATGAAAAGCATGCCCAAATTAAACGGCCTACTACTCGGGCCCAGAAGATATGATATGCATATAACTGGTAGATTTGGATAGGAAACACTCTAAAGTTTCCAAAACTGTTAAAATAGTGTCTGTGAGTATAACAGAACTGATTGGGCAGGCAGAAACCTGAGAAGAAATCCATCCAGGAAGGATTTATTTTTGTTTGTTGTAGTTTTCTATTCAATGCCATTACAGTATCCATTGACTTAGGACTCAATTGGCAGTTCCTATGCCTTTCACTAGATGTCAACAGTCTTTAGAAATTGTTTCAGGCTTGTATTCTTATAAATGAGGGAGTAAGACCAGTCTGAATGAGTGGACCCTACCGTGTCGCAGAGCTTTTTCATGCGCAATCCCGAGAGAGTGCATTTCTTGTTTACCTTTTATATTGACGACGTTATTGTCCGGTTGAAATATTATAGATCATTTAGGCTAAAAACAACCTGAGGATTGAATATAACTTGTTATGGCTGCAATCCCAATACCGGGATCGATATGACAACTACCAGTGAAAATAGAGGGCGCCAAATTCAAACCACAGAAATCTCATAATTACAATTCCTAAAACATACATGTGTCTTATATCATTTTAAAGCTATTTCGTTGTTAATCCCACCAAAGTGTCCAATTTCAAATAGGCTTTTCAGCGAAAGCACTACAAACGATTATGTTAGGTCTCCACCAAACCACAATAAGCACAGCCATTTTCCAGCAAAATATAGCATTCACAAAAAGCATAAAGACAAAATGAATCACTAACCTTGAATTATCTTCATCAGGTGACACTCATAGGACTTCATGTTACACAACACATGCATGTTTTGTTTGATAAATTTCATATTTACATAAAAAAATCTGAGTTTACATTGGCGCGTTAGATTCACTAGTTCCAAAAACATCAAGTGATTTTGCATAGCCACATCGTTTCAACAGAAATACTCATCATAAATGTAGATGATAATACAAGTTATACACATAGAATTATAGATATACCTCTCCTTAATGCAACCGCTGTGTCAGATTTCAAAAAAGGTTTACGGAAAAAGCAACCCATGCAATAATCTGAGACGGCACTCAGAACAGTAGCAAAATTAGCCTCCATGTTGGATACATGATAAATGTTTCCTTACCTTTGATGAACTTCATCAGAATGCAGTCCTAGAAATCCCAGGTCCACAATAAATGCTTGATTTGTTTGAAAATGTCCGTTATTTATGTCCAATTAGCTACTTTGGTTAGCGCGTTTGGTAAACAATTCCAAAGTCACAAAGCGCGTGACGAAATGTCCAAAAGTTCCGTAACAGTCAGTAGAAACATGTCAAACGATGTACTGAATCAATCTTTAGAATGTTTTTTACATATATCTTGCATAACGTTCCAACCGGAGAATTAGAATGACTTCAGATGAGCGATGGAACGCAAATCCTTCCCCTGTGAACGCGCCTGGTGAAAGCATGGTCCACTCATGGCTGTGGTGACTATTTCCTGTGTCAATCGACCCCCCTTCACATTAGAGTCATCAGACAAAGTTCTATTGACTGTTGACATCTAGTGGAAGGCGTAGGAAGTGAAAACTCATCCATATCTCGCTGTAATTTCAATTAAACCTTGGTTGAAAATCTGCCACCTGCAGAAAAAAACAGGAAGTGGAATTTCTCAGGTTTTTGCCTGCTATATGAGTTCTGTTTTACGCACAGACATAATTCAAACAGTTTTAGAAACTTCAGAATGTTTTCTATCCAATGTTCTGGGCTAGGTATGTTTTGGGCTAGGTATGCTTTCGCCGAAAAGCATTTTATAAATATGACACTGTGGTTGGTTTAACAAGAAGTTAATCTTTAAACCTATGTAAAATATGTTTTGTTTTCTGAATTTTTATAATATAGCATTTCTGTATTTGAATTTGGCGCTCTGCAATCTCACTGGATGTTGGCCAGATGGGACGCTAGCGTCCCATATACACTAGAGAGGTTAAAGAATTTGGCAGTACATCCAACCGGCCTCAGAACCGCAGATCATATGTATGGCGTCGTGTTGGCAAACGGCTTGCTGATGTCAACGATGTGAACAGAGTGCCCCATGGTGGCAGTCGGGTTATGTTATAGGCAGGCATAAGCTACGGACAATGAACACAATTGTATTTTATCAATGGCAATTTGAATGCACATAGATGCCATGACGAGATCCTGAGGCCCGTTGTCATGACATTCATCTGCCGCCATCACAGATTCATGTTACCATTGATTACTTTACATGTCCAAGGAATGTATGTGTTGGAGTCAGTGGAGTGTGGATAATAACTAGGTCTATGGAAAGTTACTGAGTGAGAAAGGGGGAGGTAGAAAGTTTACATTCTGTTAAAAAATGTTACCGTTAAATCTCATGGATCCTATGGAGGTCTGGTTTCAGTCACTGATAAGGTAGGACAGTCGTGGATTTGGGAGGAGCAAGGAATTCGGCCGAGGTCAGATGAAGTGAGAAGGAACAGCCCTATCCCACACACATATATTTCCACACCCATGAAGGTTCTAGCAGGAGGAAGGGCCATGACTACACCAGGACCTAGCTAATGTATTTAAATTGACTGATTTCCTTATAAAATCTTTGAAATTGTTGCATGTTGTGTTTATAATTTTTGCTCAGTGTATATTTCCACACTATGAGGTTGGATTCATATTATGAAATTGTGAAAATTATGATAATGCCCTTTTAGTGTAAGAGCTGTTTGAAAAGACCGCCTGAAATTTCAGCCTGTTTTGCTGGGATGGAGTTTTGTCCTCAGTAGGCAGTACATTAGTTAATAAACCAATAAGAAAGAGAATTCCAAACCTCTCTGCCGATAACAGTTAGTTTCCTGTTTCCCCCTTCCCACTCAGAACACTACCAGACAGTCCTAGTAAAATTATTGCTCTTTGTTAAGAAGCTATGTCTTTCTTTTTGACCATTTTAATTGAAAACAATCAAAGTAAGGTACTTACATGCTACCCAGAAATGGTTTGATATGGAGATAAAAACTTCCTTTAAGTGATACCAAAATATAATTTAAGCCAAAACACATTCCTGTTGGCAAAAATTGATATTCCAAAAACTATGGAGAACACCCCCAAAAAACTGGGTAAGCAGTAGTGTTGCACGAAACTTTGGTACTTTGTCGATTTAAAAAAATCATAAAACGGTACTAGAATTTTTGTTATGTTCAAATGTTGTCTCACGTGATCAAGAGGATTAAGTCTGTCTCAGAGCGATGAATGAGGTAGTGGAGCTCTTTGCTCTTCATAGGTTAAATGGATTGCAGTCTGGGCTGCATTAGCTCTCCGGGCTGCATTAGCTCTCCACTCATTCTGCACAGAAGTTAACACACTTAAATAATGCAACACAGCATGTGGAACCTGTTAATTGCTGTTCTCAAAACAATGTTCCTACAGGCTAGAACACTTTACAATGCAAGAAGATACCGGTAGCTTCTAGCTTTATAGGCAAACTTTCCTTGCTAGCTAACAGCTGAATTTCCTACAGCTGAATTCACTTTTTCATCTCCCTTGCCTATCATCTGGTTTCCACTAGATTCCATAGCCACAAAGTCAGATTCCACAGCCACTTTCTGCCTAGAAAATGAAGTCATTACTTTCTTAAAGAGACAGCGCACACATTTATAAAAGAAGCGATTGCTTCTTCTATGCAAATGTTGTTTATCACTTCAATAAAATAATATGTTCTAATAGCAGTTGGCGATAAAATAAGTCCTACATTAAAGGGAACATTTGTCATCTGTTGCCCCATGCTATCAGCTAAAACATGCTGAATAACTCAATGCACACACACTCATATTGAATGATATGCATGCACAAACTCCTATTGAATGATATGCATGCACAAACTCCTATTGAATGATATGCATGCACACACTCCTATTGAATAATATGCATTAACCTGTATTGTGAATAGACCTAGTCTACATCTTGATTTACTCAGTTTATCAATAGAGATTTACCATTCAAATAAACAATTACCATTATGTTATGTAGTTAGATGGGTGAAAACCAAGTCAAATTGATTGGATGATTGTACAGTTGATCAAATTAATGCATACATGGCTGTCTCAACTACAAACAAGTACATAAAATGTTCAGATTAAATGATATTGAACTCACAAGATGCCCAACAATTGAACAGAGTAGGAGCCGAGGTTATCTGTCTGGAGCAAGTGGCATTCTTTCACTAATTAGGCTTTTTTTTGTGGTATCGTTTAGGTATGGAGTATCGTAATGGTCTCAAGTATTGTGATAGTATACCTGGTATCGGTACTGAAATAACAATTCTAGTATCTTGACAACACTAGTAAGCAGACATTCATGGAATGTTTACTTTGTGTTCTACAAAAGCAGAGAAGATAAAGAAGACTAAAGACTTACACTCAAAATCCTTCTCGTTGTAGTTGGGGCCCATTTTTTCTCCGCCGCTGATCGCGGAGTCAGTGATGATGTTCCCGAACCTCTCCACTGATAATGCATTCTCCCAGTCCTCGTCCTTCTCCTGCTCCTCTGTGGAAAAGTCATCATCCTCCTCCTCCTCTTCTTTCACATTAATCTGTACAGAGAGAGAGAGAGAGAGAGAGAGAGTTCTTTCCACAGGGCAGGGGGTGAGACAGGGATGCAGCTTAAGCACCACCCTCTTCAACATATATATCAATGAATTGGCGAGGGCACTAGAACTGTCTGCAGCACCCGGCCTCACACTACTATAATCTGAAGTCAAATGTCTACTGAGTCTAAGGAGGGCCTACAGCAGCACCTAGATCTTCTGCACAGATTCAGTCAGACCTGGGCCCTGACAGTAAATCTCAGTAAATAATGGTGTTCAAAAAAGGTCCAGTTGCCAGGACCACGAAAACAAATTCCATCTTGACGCCATTGCCCTAGAGCACACAAACTATACATACCTCAGCCTAAACATCAGCACCACAGGTAAATTCCAAAAAGCTGTGGAAGTTATGACATTAAAAGGAAAATAAAATTTGACATACCAATTAGGATCTGGCTAAAAATACTTGAATCAGTTATAGAACCCATTGCACTTTATGGTTGTGAGGTCTGGGGTCCACTCACCAACCAAGAGTTCACAAAATGGGACAAACACCAAATTGAGACTCTGCATGTAGAATTCGGCAAAAATATCCTCTGTGTGGAATGTAAAACACCAAAAAATTCATGCAGAGCAGAATTAGGCCAATACCTGCTATATATCAAAATCCAGAAAAGAGCCATTAACTTCTACAACCTCCTAAAAGTAAACGATTCCCAAACCTTCCATAACAAAGCCATCACCTACAGATATATTAACCTGAAGAAGAGTCCCCTAAGCAACCTGGTCCTGGGGCTCTGCTCACAAACACAAACAGACCCCACAGAGCCCCAGGACAGAAACACAATTAGCCCCAACCAAATCACGAGAAAACAAAAAGATAATTACTTGACACATAGGAAAGAATTAACAAAAAAACTGAGCAAACTAGAATGCTATTTGGCCCTAAACAGAGAGTACACAGTGACAGAATACTTGACCACGGTGACTGACTCAAACTTAAGGAAAGCTTTGACTATGTACAGATTCAGTGAGCATAGCCTTGCTATTGAGGAAGGCCACCTTGGCAATGTAAACATATGTTTCCCATGCCAATAAAGCCCCTTATATTGAAATTGAGAGAGAGAGAGAGACAGAGAGAGAGAGAGATATGTACAATTACCAAGCCCTGCAATGCCAAGAGCTGAGCAAAGAAAAGAGTCCCCTCATCCAGCTGGTCCTGGGGCGGAGTTCACAAACCTGTTCTACTAACACACTGAAGCCTCAAGAGCAGAACATCCAATCAATCAGGATAAACCAAATTACAACACAGTCAAAACTATATTGCTTATTGTGAAAAACAAGCACAAACACAAAGCAAAATGCAGTGCTATCTGGCCCTAAATCGACAGTACACCATGGCTAAATATTTGACAATGGTTACTGATCAAAACCTTCACAAAGTACAGGCTCAGTGAGCACAGCCTTGCCATTGAGCAGGGTAGACACAGGAAAACCTGGCTCCCTGTAGAGGAAAGGCTGTGCAACCACTGCGCAACAGCAGAACCTGAGACAGAGCTGCATTTCCTGACAAAATGTCAAAAATATAAAACAAATTTGAAACCCTTATTCACCTGTCTGATGAGAGTAGGCTACCTGTCCTGTTGGGGGAGGACGCAGAGAGCTGTGGGTTGGCAGCGCACTACATTGCTGCCTGCCATAAGTTGAGGGACAGTGTCTGACAGAACAATCAACCAGCACATGTACTCTACTGTATACTTATTGTTATTGTTGAATGTATGGTTATTTTATCACTTGGTTATTGTTGTTACTGTTGTCCCGTTGACACTTTGATTCTCATTTTTATATTGTAAATATCCAAAATAAGCTTTGGCAATATGTACATTGTTACTTCATGCAATAAAGCAAATTGAATTGAAGTTAATTGAATTGAGAGAGCGCGCAAGACAGAGAGAGAGAGAGAGAGAGAGAGAGAGAGAGACAGAGAGAGAGAGAGAGAGAGCAAGACAGAGCGAGAAAGACAGAGAGAGAAAGAGAGCAAGACAGAGCGAGAGAGAGACAGCGCAAGAGACAGAGGGAGAGATGAGAGTGAGCGAGACAGAGCGAGAGCGCAAGACAGAGAGAGAGAGAGCAAGACAGAGACAGAGAGCAAGACAGAGCGAGCGAGACAGAGAGAGAGAGAGAGAGCAAGAGAGAGAGAGCAAGACAGATTGAGCGAGACAGAGAGAGAGAGAGAGCAAGAGAGAGAGAGAAAGAGAGAGAGAAAGAGAGCAAGACAGAGCGAGAGAGACTGCGCAAGAGACAGAGAGAGAGATGAGAGTGAGCGAGACAGAGCGAGAGCGCAAGACAGAGAGAGAGAGAGAGATGAGAGTGAGCGAGACAGAGCGAGAGCGCAAGACAGAGAGAGAGAGAGAGAGAGAGAGCAAGACAGAGAGAAAGTGGGAACTGTGTAATTACATGTTGTCAATGTCACAGATTCAGCTCTTACAAGCGCTTCATAATCAAGCTACTTATATCAAGTTGCTAGGTATCTAATTATTCCAATGTATTACAATATTTACCAAAATAAACTAACTTTCAGCGTGTCAGCAAGTTGTCACAGTGCAGACCATTCACCGGGGTTCGAAACGGGAAGGGTCAGTTACAGTTACAATTTTAGTATATTTTTATTTCACCTTTATTTAACCAGGTAGGCCAGTTGAGAACAAGTTCTCATTTACAACTGCGACCTGGCCAAGAAAGCAAAGCAGTGCGACAAAAACAACACTGAGTTACACATGGAATAAACAAACGTACCGCCGATAACACAAGTTGCATCAGTTTGGGAAACCTTGTGCTAGTTAGTACTATGTATACACAAGGGGACCTATCACTACGGCAACCAACTCAGGGTCGATGTAGCAAAGTGCTGAGAGAGGAAGTGAGGCTAACGCACTGCTGGTCCCTCTACTAACACACTTCTGTCCTTCCTTCATCTGAGAGACAGTCCCAATGCCGGGCTGCGTTTACACAGGAGCCCAATTCTGATATTTTGCCCAATTATCGGCAAACGAGCTGATCTGATTGGTCGAAAGACCAATTAGTGGAAAACAATAGCAGAATTGGGCAGCCTGTCTAAACACAGCTGTAGTTATACAACAAATTTCAAGGCTCCCGAGTGGCGCAGCGTTCTAAGGCACTGCATCTCAGTGCTAGAGGTGTCACTACAGACCCTGGTTCGATTCCAGGCTGTATCACAACTGGCTGTAATTGGGAGTTCCGTAGGGCTGTGCTCACAGACGCCATAATGAGACAAATACAAATCATCTACCAAAGTACATAATCACAGTGGGTTTCTAGAGCTGAGGCGGCCTAACCCTTTAGATCTCATTGGCCTCCAGAGGCTTTGATCTGGGCTTTGAAGTCAAGAAGGGGTCTGTTGTGAGGGTCACAGACTAGAAGTGGGTGGTGTTTGCTAAGGTGATGAAGGACCAACCAACAGGGGTCTGTTCATTTTACTCATTTAGCAGATGCTCTTATGCAGAGTGACTTACAGTATAGAGTAGGGATGCACAATATATCGGTGAACATATCGGGAATCGGCCGATAATAGCTAAAAATGCCAACATCGGTATCAGCCCGATGTCTAGTTTAGCTGACGTCTATATATATATATATATATATAATATATGACGTATTGACGCCTTGTAAAATTTTGCGCTACACGTGCAACACAGCATTCTTAACCTAGCCCACAATGTCTGCTGTGTGGATCGAGCAGTCAACAAGTCGAGCAGTCACTTGAAAGAGTAAGAACATTGCAGAGAGACAACTCAAAGGCAAAATCCATTAACGGCAAGATAATGGAATTCATTGCCCTTGACAATCAACCGTTCTCTGTCGTGGGTGATGTTGGCTTTCGCGACTGGTCGAGCACCGGTACACACTAACGTTACCAAGTGCGCTATTGTTCAGATATTGCCCTACCAGAGTTACACAGTAATAGCGTCACTGCTATAAGCTTCACGACATACTATGGAACGCCGTTTGGGTCTTTGCATGTCAAATAACACTATTTGACAATAACACTATTTGACAATAACACTATTTGACGCGTTAAACAAGCTTTTCATTTGACACGTCAAATAACACACAGTTCTATTATAGTATGTTGGGTGTTCTGAATTTGCACGTGCAAGCCAAGTGCCACCACTACCATCAGTAGCACTCTCAACGCTGTACAAAAAAAGTCTGCAAACAAGCAGACACCGGCCACAAACAATGTGTTTATAATACCGCGTTGGTAATAAAGCATTATTTGTTCGACTGCAACTTCCGGTGTAGTTAGCTAGCTCAATACAACCAGCCAGAAAACAATTACCAGTAGAAACTGCAGTCATTTTCACGATTCTTAGAAATGATTTAGGAATCCTTGTAAGTATTAGCTAGGTAGCCACTTTTTGTTCGCCTATTGAAATTGAACTACAGTACAAGAAAATACATAGCTAGCCAGGTACTTAACCCTGTTGTCCAAAGCTAAGGTTATAAGCAGCCAGCTACTTAACCCTGTTGTCCAAAGCTAAGGTTATAAGCAGCCAGCTACTTAACCCTGTTGTCCAAAGCTAAGTTTATAAGCAGCCAGCTAGCTTCATCTGCCTTAGTTAGGCTCAACCGGACCGGTCTATGTGTTAAGCTAGCCACAATAAGGATTAGGCACAATAGTGGAATTTGCGGTTTGCCTTCAAAATAAAAGTACCTATTTGAAAGTGATGCAGAAGGTTACAATTGGTGGAATCATTCCATATTTAGACTAGATCATGTTAAACAAGGTTGGAATGTGAAGCAATGACTGAAGAGTTTACGCAAATATTCGCACTGTAGCACTTATCGCAGGACTGTGACTGTGTGAAATCACCTTCCCAATCAACCTATTGTGTGTATTGACATTCATATTGCACTGTACAGCTTTACCTAAGGATTGGGGATCAATGAAATGGGGGTAACAGTCTACCCAATATATTTTTTCCCAACGTCCTCCTCAGATTTATCAGACTCCAAAACATCCACACAGTATTGTTTTACCTCGGGAATAGTGTTCAATACACATAGGTTGACAATAAATGTGGCTCAATTCACAGTTGTTTCAGAGTCCTGCAAAAAGAGCTACGATGTTAATGTTGTCTGTGTGTCACTGAGTAGACTGATACCCCATGTCGTTGATTCACAATCCATAGGTAAGGCTGTACAGTGAAATAAGTATGCCCCCAATGCAATTCTAAAGTATAATACATCCAGTGTGGTTTTAACAAATATTTGTCAAATTAACAAAAATTCCAACCTCGTTTAGCATGATGTATTCAGCTAAGGCATAATTCTACTATTTGTATTCATTTGCATCACTGTCAATGACATACTTTTATTTTGAAGGCAAACGGCAAAGTCCACGATTGTGGCTAATCTTTATTAAATAAGCTTTTCATTTGACATGTCAAATAACAAACAGTTATGTTAAATCAAATTAAATTGTATTGGTCACATACACATGGTTAGCAGATGTTAATGTGAGTGTAGCGAAATGCTTGTGCTTCCAGTTCCAACAATGCAGTAATATCTAACAAGTAATCCAGCAATTCCCCAACAACTACCTAATACACACAAATCTAAAGGGGTGAATGAGAATATGTAAATGTAAGTATATGGATGAGTGATGGCCAAGCAGCATAGGCAAGGTGCTGTAGATGGTATAAAATACAATATATGCACATGATTTGAGTAATGTAAGATATGTAAACATTATTAAAGTGGCACTATTTAAAGCGGCATTGTTTAAAGTGACTAGTGATCCATTTATTAAAGTATCCAGTGTTTGGGTCTCAATACAGTATGTACAGTGGCTTGTGAAATTATTAATCCCCTTGGCATTTTTCCTATTTTGTTGCCTTTCAACCTGGAATTAAAATTGATTTTTGGGGGGTTTGTGTCATTTGATTTACACAACATGTTGAGAGGAATTACGATGTGGGGAACAGAACTCCTCGCAATCAGGTTGGCCCTCGAGGAGTGGTGCCACTGGTTGGAGGGCGCACAACATCCCTTTCTCATCCTAACAGATAATCTTAATCTGGAATATAGAGGTGACAAGAGGTTAAACTCCAGACAAGCCCGCTGGGCTCTCTTCTTCACACGCTTCCATTTTCATGTTACTTACATCCCCGGGAAAGAAAAACGTAAAAGCTGATGCTCTCTAGTGCCAGTTTGACCTTCCTACCATTAACTCAGACCCTACACCCATTCTTCCTTCCTCTTGTATTATGGGACTGGCACAGTGGGAGGTTCACTCTGCCATACAAGAAGCTCTAACCTCAGAACTGGCTCCTCCTGAGACACCAGCTAGTAAGAGGTTCTGTATTTATTTTCTTAGTCAACATTGTGTTCTGTTTCTTTATGGCACCGAAGGAGATGAATCAGAAGAGAAGGATATACTTCAGATGCCCGACAAGGCCCTCATCCCCGTCATTCGCAGAAAGAAGAGACGGAGGTATCAAGGACAAAGTTCTGGGTGCCTTGTAAGTAGGTAAGTAGTGTAATTCTCCGGAAATTTTCCATGGGAAGTTAAGCCCTGGAATTTTGTGAATTTTGCTTGAATTCATCAACAAAATGTTTGCTTATAACAGTGAACCTTTGTTGTGGGATACACATGAGGCAATTCTAGGTCTTGTGGCATATTTTGGTTAAACTATCCCCAATTCAATGGAACTGCAACCCTCTGCATGCACAGTACATTCTAACATCACATGTACAGTGCACTCTTCCATCACATGTATAGCTGATTCTCAAGATCTTGCACACTAATGAGATATTACTGAGCCCACACGACTACACTGTCTAAGCCAAGGACGACATGCTTTCTGGTACGTCTTGATTACAATACTGGGTGGGGTGAATATATTTTATATGACATAATTTTATGTTAACTAGTAAATAGTAGCCTACAGCAAACTGTGTTTAAATAATTTCTAACTTGTTAACCTCTCTAGGGTAGGGGGCAGCATTCGGAATTTTGGATGAAAAGCATGCCCAAATTAAACTCGGGCCCATAAGATGATATGCATATAACTGGTAGATTTGGATAGAGAACACTCTAAAGTTTCCAAAACTGTTAAACTAGTGTCTGTGAGTATAACATAACTGATTTAGCAGGCGAAAACCTGAGAAAAATCCATTCAGGAAGTCGTTTTTTGGGGGGTTTTGTAGTTTTCTATTCAATGTCATTACAGTATCCATTGACTTAGGACTCCATTTGCAGTTCCTATGCCTTCCACTAGATGTCAACAGTCTTTAGAAATCGTTTCAGGCTTTTATTCTTATAAATGAGGGAGTAAGACCAGTCTTAACGAGTGGACCCTAACGGGACGCCAAGTTTTTTCAGGCGCATGTGCATTACTCGTTTACCTTTTATATTGACGACGTTATTGTCCGGTTGAAATATTATAGATCATTTAGGCAACAAAAAAAAACACCTGAGGATTGAATATAAACATCGTTTGACATGTTTCTATGAACTTTACGGATGCAATTTAGATTTTTTTTATCTGATTGTTTTGACTGAGTTTGAGCCTGTGGATTACTGAAGAAAACACGCTAACAAAACGGAGGTTTCTGGATATAAAGAGACTTCATCGAACAAAAGGAACATTTATTGAGTAAATTAATGTCTTCTGATTGCCACCATATGAAGATCAAAGGTAAGGGATTCATTTTCTCTATTTCTGAGATTTGTAACGCTTCTGCTTGGCTGGTTAATGTTTGTAATAATTTGTCAACTGGACTATATTCTGGGCTAGGTATGTTCTGGGCTAGGTATGCTTTCGCCGAAAAGCATTTTATAAATATGACACTGGTTGGTTTGACAAGCAGTTAATCTTTAAAACCTATGTAAAATATGTTTTGTTTTCAGAATTTTTTATATGAGCATTTCTGTAATTGAAACTAAACTAATTAAAAACGAATTAAACTTTTGTTATTGACCAAATACTTATTTTCTCCCATAATTTGCAAATAAATTCATTAAAAATCCTACAATGTGATTTTCTGGATTTTTTCTCCTAATTTTGTCTGTCAAAGTTGAAGTGTACCTATGATGAAAATTACAGGCCTCATCTTTTTAAGTGGGAAAACTGGCACAATTGGTGGCTGACTAAATACTATTTTGCCCCACTGTATTAGTGTCACGCCCTGACCTGAGTATTCTTTGTTTTCTTTATATATTTTGGTTAGGTCAGGGTGTGACATGGGTGATGTGTTTTTTACTGTCTAGGGTTTTTTGTAGGTTTATGGGGTTGTTTACCATCTAGGTGTTTATGTATGTCTGTGGTTGCCTAGATTGGTTCTCAATTAGAGGCAGCTGTTCATTGTTGTCTCTGATTGGGAACCATATTTAGGCAGCCATCTTCTCTGGGTATTTCGTGGGTTATTGTCTGTCTAGTTGCCTGTGTCTTCACTGTTTATATATAGTGTCACGTTTTGTAAGTTTGTTTTAGTGTTCCTTCTTCATTAAATATAGAACATGTATTCATATCACGCTGCGCCTTGGTCTCCTCCATTTGATGAACGTGACAATTAGAGTGGCCACCCTTGGCATTTTTCCTATTTTGTTGCCTTACAACCTGGAATTAAAATATATTTTTGGGGGAGGGGTTGTGTCATTTGATTTACACAGTGCCTACCTTTTTGAAGATGCAAAATATTTTTTCTTGTGAAACAAACCAGAAATAAAGACGAAAAAACTTGAGCGTGCATAAACTATTCACCCCCCCCCCAAGTTAATACTTTGAAAAGCCACCTTTTGCAGCAATTAGAGCTGCAAGTCTCTTGGGGAATGTCGTCTCTATAAGCTTGGCACATCTAGCCACTGCGATTTTTGCCCATTCTTCAAGGCAAAACTGCTCCTGCTCCTTCATGTGGAATGGGTTCCGCTGGTGTACAGTAAATCTTTAAGTCATACCACAGATTCTCAATTAGATTGAGGTCTGAGCTTTGACTAGGCCATTCCAAGACATTTAAAATATTTTCCCTTAAACGACTCGAGTGTTGCTTTATCAGTAGCTTAGGGTCATTGTCCTGCCGGAAGGTGAACCTCCGTCCCAGTCTCAAATCTCTGGAAGACAAACAGGTTTCCCTCAAGAATTTCCCTGTATTTAAAGCAACCCATCATTCCTTCAATTTTTATCAGTTTCCCCACAGCATGATGCTGGTGTTCTCGGGGTGATGAGAGGTGTTGGGTTGCGCCAGACATAGCATTTTCCTTGATGGCAAAAATATCAAATTTAGTCTCATCTAACCAGAGTACCTTCTTCCATATGTTGGGGAGTCTCCCACATGCCTTTTGGTGAACACCACATGTGTTTGCTTATTTCTTTCTTTAAGCAATGGCTTTTTTCTGCCACTCAGCCGTAAAGCCCAGCTCTGTGGATTGTACGGCTTAAAAGTGGTCCAATGGACAGATACTCCAATCTCCGCTGTAGAGCTTTGCAGCTCCTTCAGGGTTATCTTTGGTCTCTGTTGCCTCTGATTAATGCCCTTCTTGTCTGGTCTGTGAGTTTTGGTGGGCGGTCCTCTTGGCAGGTTTGTGCTGCCATATTCTTCCCATTTTTTTAAATAATGGATTTATTGGTGCTCTGTTCAAAGTTTCAGATTTTTTTATAACCCAACCCTGATCTGTACTTCTCCACAACTTTGTCCCTGACCTGTTTGGAGAGCTCCTTGGTCTTCATGGTGTCATTTGCTTGGGGCCTCTGGGGCCTTTCAGAACAGGTGCGTGTGTATACATATACTGAGATCATGTGACACAGATTGCACACAGGTGGACTTTATTTAACTAATCATGTGATTTCTGAAGATAATTGTTTGCACCAGATCTTATTTAGGGGCTTCAAAGCAAAGGGGGTGAATACATATGCACGCACCACTTTTCCATTTTAAAATGTTTTTCTTTAACTTCACCAATTTGGACTATTTTGTGTATGTGCATTACATGAAATTCAAATAAAAATCCATTTAAATTAAAGGTTTTTAATGCAACAAAATATGAAAAATGCCAAGGAGGTGAATACATTTGCAAGGCACTGTACCTAAATTACCTCGACTAACTGGTGCCCCCACACATTGACTCTGTACCGGTACCCCCTGTATATAGCCTCCACATTGACTCTGTACCGGTACCCCCTGTATATAGCCTCCACATTGACTCTGTACCGGTACCCCCTGTATATAGCCTCCACATTGACTCTGTACCGGTACCCCCTGTATATAGCCTCCACATTGACTCTGTACCGGTACCCCCTGTATATAGCCTCCACATTGACTCTGTACCTGTACCCCCAGTATATAGCCTCCACATTGACTCTGTACCAGTACCCCCTGTATATAGCCTCCACATTGACTCTGTACCAGTACCCCCTGTATATAGCCTCCACATTGACTCTGTACCGGTACCCCCTGTATATAGCCTCTACATTGACTCTGTACCTGTACCCCCTGTATATAGCCTCCACATTGACTCTGTACCGGTACCCCCTGTATATAGCCTCTACATTGACTCTGTACCTGTACCCCCTGTATATAGCCTCCACATTGACTCTGTACCGGTACCCCCTGTATATAGTCTCCACATTGACTCTGTACCGGTACCCCCTGTATATAGCCTCGCCATTGTTATTCTACTGCTGCTATTTAACTATTTGTTACTTTTATTTTCAGTTTTTTACTTAACACATTTTTCTTAACTTCTTAAAGCATTATTGGTTAAGGGCTTGTATAAGCAAGCATTTCACCTGTTATATTTGGCGCATATGACACAAACAATTGATTTGAAGTGTGTGTGTCTGTGTGTCAGTCAGGGTTTGGTTATTTTTAAGCATGACAGTGACACTCTGGATGTGGTCTTTCTTCTTTGAGTTACCCTGACACAGAACATGACTGGATGCCATCCCTCAAATCTGTACTGATGTCTTTACGCTACAGGCTAATGTCCAAAAAACTACTGGAGATGCTTCACTCTACAAGGTCTGAGTAGAATCTCCTGGGGTCCAGGAATTTTTTTAAACAAGTTAATTTTTTCACTTGACCAATTTGGACTATTTTGTGTACGTTTATTACATGAAATCCAAATAAAAATGTATTTAAAAATGTTGTAATGCAACAAAATAAGAAAAAAACAGCAAGAGGGGTGAATACTTTTGCAAGGCACTGTATCAATACATACACACAACATATTCCGGGCCTTCCTTTCACACCGATGCATTTCCTAATGAAGCCGGTGACGGAGGTGGTTAGCTCATCGATGATATCGAAGTGTGATATTGATGCTATCGTCAAGATAGTATGTTCATATGAGTAGAATACTGTACTGTCAAGCTCACTAACACAGATGATCTCTCTGTAAAATCAAAGTAATTCAAATCAAATTGGTCACATACACATGGTTAGCAGATGTTATTGCGAGTGTAGTGAAATGCTTATGCTTCTAGATCCGACAGTGCAGCAGTATCTAACAGGTAATATCTAACAATGCCACAACAAAACCCAATACCTAACAAATTCCACATCAAAACCTAATAATACACAGATTCTAGTAAAGGAATTGGATGAGAATATCTAAGTATAAAATATATGGATGAGCAGTGACAGAGGAATTCCCTGTTCTTCTGGGTGTCCACAACTGTAACTACACATTTCCTACTTGCTCTGTTTTGGACTCAAGGTGCTGGCACACCGCCATACATACGGCACAAAAAAAGTCAGATTGGTGTGATTCACTTTTCTGTTTGATTAATGTTTTGTCCAGTTTGACATGTTCAAACTGCATTCATCGGGTTGAGACAATGTGCAAGTGTCTTTACTGTTCAGGCACACAAGCATGTGTTCTAAATCTCTGCTTCAACTGAGAAAAGGACACCTGTAAACAAGCAAAAGCACAACTTTGAAGTATATTGCTTTTGACAACTATCTATACTCAACACAAACATGTGGGCCTGAACAGTGCCGTCTTTTCGGCACACACATTTTATCTGTCCATTGTATGAATGGCAATTGAGCGCAGTAAAAAGGTTATGGATTGCATTTACATTTGTTAAACAAGCAAGACAAACAAGAATGGATGGCGCTGGGAATTCAGGAGAGGCCTACAGATGTGTTTGTACTCTCTTCAATAGGGCTCTGAGTAAACTGCAGACAGAAGACTGCAGGCTGTGCCAGATAAGAGATGAGAGTACACATACAGCTAGCAGACTTCTCCATTCCCACAGCTGGTCTTCTGGAACCTATATAACATGTTCTTCCATCCAGCATCACCAGTTAACAATGATCCATCTTGGGCACACATTTACCTAATCCAAGTATGTGGTCACAATGTGCCCTCTCCCCCCCCGCCGCACATGCTAGCGTGGGTGAACCTGCGTTTGTTTACACGGCCGTAATGTCTGTGTTTGATGTTGCCTTGTGTATATGTGTCAACCTGCCATGTACATCACCATTGCAAACCCAGTCCCAGCTGGTTCCTGGGGATAGGGCATGTGTTTCATTTAACCCCCCCTGTTGCTATCCCTCGCCCATCTGCAAGTTCTGCAGGCTCTAGTTTTGTCTAATCTTATTGTCCAATCGTGTGGTCCAGTGCTTCAAGGAAAGACCTAGTTAAGCTGCAGCTGGCCCAGAACAGAGTGACACATTTTGCTCTTAATTGTAGTTCCAGTAATTGTAGTTCCAGTAGTGAGCTACATGGTAAAACAGTAGTGTGTAGTTCCAGTAGTTAATTACAAATTTTACAGTGTAGCTAACGACTGAAAATATTACCACGTTTGACTATAATTTAAACTACCACTAAGCTACACCATCGCACGCTAAGGTGGAGCCTATGTCTCTTTTGGTTAAGCTTGACTGCTCTTTCAACCTTCACCTCAGCTAGGGTGAGGTGGGCTACACTGTAAAAAATGAGCCACGGGCTTAGTAAATATTGCAAAAGAAAATAATAGATTTTTACTTCAAATAATACGTTTTTGGTTTTACTTACATTTTTGAATACATTTATTTATATTTGTGTTGAAAGACTGGCATTTGCAAATAAAAAATCCAAGGTAATGTGCTGCTAAATTTGAACAAATATTTCTAAGTCACAACTTAAAAATATGATATTCAAATTATTATTATGTTGGACTGACATGACTGACAGATCTAGTTATGAACTTCAATTGTGCTCGGAACATTTCAACGGACATCGTCTTGATCATTCTCCTCTGGAACGGCCATGTGGCAGGTAAGGACCAAATTATCACTTGGAATCTAGTTGTTTCGATCGCTCTCCACATATTTTAGAAGAAATGTCAGAAATATTGGAAATATTGGTGGAAAACGTTAAATAATATTCGAAAAGCCTTTAGCTAGCTATATTGCCAGAGTACGTTTATATATTTTCACGTTGATAAGCTAGCTAGTTAACGGCCATGATGTCTGTATAGTTAGCTCGTGGTGGGCATGCTACTACCTAGTTAACGGACGTGATGTCTGTATAGTTAGCTTGTGGTGGGCATGCTACTAGCTAGTTAACGGACGTGATGTCTGTATAGTTAGCTTGTGGTGGGCATGCTACTAGCTAGTTAACGGACGTGATGTCTGTATAGTTAGCTAGCATGCTACTAGCTAGTTAACAACCAAATGGATTGACCACGTTAGGCAACAAAAAGTTAACACGGAATTCCGGAAAATAAAACAGCACAGTAACACCTTCACAAAAATACATAGGGTATACTGTATGTATTTAGTTTCCGGTATTAAATGCAATTATTTGTATAACATATTATAGTGCAACACCAGCCAGGAAAGAAGACACATTGTGATCCGTGGCCTTCATATACCTCGGTGAGAGGGTTGAAGACCTTATTACAGAATACAAGGTAAAGGTTTTTATTTTTGTATCCTTATTTATCTCGAAATGAGGCATCTTCATTTGTTTCCCTCTCCTCAAGATGCACAGATAATGTAACAGCCTAATCTGTTATTTCTTAATTTTTTCACTCCGGATGCTGACGACACCATGATCCGAGAGGACCTCGTTCAGCATGTGATGAAGGTGTTCACTGTGAAGTATCTGCACAAGAATATAGAGCATACGATCTGCATCGAAGGAGCATAGGTCCTGGCTGGTATTCACAGTATTGCACAGTCATGTACCTTGCTTTTGGGCCTCATCTATTGCTTAAATCTAAGGTACCCCAAGAACTGAAAGATGCCTTTGAGGTGTTCCAAAAACTATTCTTGGAACTTGATGATCTCAGGACCTCCCCACACGTCCAAGCTCTAAAGATGAAGTTACTTGTTTTCAGAGATATCTAAAGATATCTATGAGAAATCTCAAAGGGCCACTCACAAACTGTGGTCTAAACCCTACTTAGAAAGCTGAAAAGCTAGATGCTAGGTGGTATAGGAGCTACAGTTTACATGATGCTCCTTTTCAGGTGAAGTTATACGAGACATTGTCAATTCCTGTTTTAAAAAACAGCTTTGTTTTAAAACGTACTTCATATGCAATAGTGGATTTCTGAGATTATTTGTAGTCAGGTACAAGCTATCTGGATGTAACTTTACCTAAGGAGGCAAGGTGGAGGTATACCCAGAATATTAATCCTGTCAAAATAATATGTCCATATGGGCTTCACTTGTGGAGTCAGGTTTAAGGGACAATTTGGCATATATTTTGTAACAAAATGTGCAATGTATGTTTTGAAAACCCATGTTTTGATTAATCTAAAACAGTTTGAATGAGGTTGTATCCTCATTTTGTCCTATGTGTAAAGTCTAGATACATTGTTAATTTACGTTTCTGTTAAAGTATTGCTTTGTTAAGGGGCACACAGACCACCAGAGAATTCTTGCCAAAATGTACAAAATGTGAGGTCAAAGTGCTAATCCCAAACTATCACCTAAACTTTATGCAGGTGTGAAGATCTGAAATTATTTGTAGTCTGGTGCAAGCTATCTGGATGCAACTTTACCTAAGGAGGCAAGGTGGAGTTATACCCAGAATTCTTACAGATTACAAAATAATGAACTCTCCACAAATGCTAAAAGAGTAGGGTTTAAGGGGCAATTTGAGATTGAAGTTTGAAGAAAACCTTTATTCAAAATTAAAAAGGTGTTGAAGTTGAAAAACGATTATTTTTGCATATTCCCTTGTATAGAAATATATATTTTTTGGGGTAAATTATTCCAAGTATATTGAGGTAACTATTTGTTTTTTTAAGTATAGTTGTGAGTATATATTTAATTAGTAGGAAAACAACTTAAATACATTTTACTAACCTGAGTACCATACTTAACTGAGCAAAAAACATAGAATATCAATTACGATACTGAATAAATTCAGCAAATTAAACGTACAATATTAGTTCTGTAACTGATTACATTAGGTATATCAAACTTATAAAACATTAGCTCTGGGACTTGAAGGACTTCAGCAGGTCAAAAGAACTGTACTGAACCTGATCAAATTAAGTTGAATGAAAGCAATTTGAGATCCAGTTGTATGCACTTAATATATTTGAGTTTTAAATGCACTAAAAGCAAAGTATGTTATACTTAAAATATCCTCCTTGTTGGATTTACTTAAAAGGTTGATGCAAATAGTTACCTAGATTTTTTTAAGTAAAAGGGGCACAATATATTTTAGTGTGAGGTGGTATAGTTTGGGGTGGATGAGGTGAGGTGATATTTTATTAGGATGCCAATTAGCTGCTGCTACTCTTCCTGGGGTCCACACAAAACATGAGTGGTGTAGCTAACTACTGGAACTACACACTACTGTTTTACCATGTAGCGGTGTAGCCAATTACTGGAACGACAAACAACTTTTTTAGCTCAAATAAAATATGGGTGAAGGAGCGGCAGGTATCCTTGTGGTTAGAGCGTTGGGCCAGTAACCGAAAGGTTGCTAGATCGAATCCCTGAGCTGCCAAGGTAAAAAAATCTGTCATTCTGCCCCTGAACAAGGCAGTTAACCCACTGTTCCTAGGCTGTTATTGTGAATAAGAATTTGTTCTTAACTGACTTGCCTAGTTAAATAAAAAGGTTAAAAAATAAAATATTATTAACATCTCAGGTAAGCAGCACTGGGCATTCTTCCATCCAACTTCTACATAGCTAGTAGCTCCTACGATTCAGTGTCATTCATAACATTCTAAGAAATTGCATACATACCGTAGAATGATAAATCATGCAATTATTATTATTCAAGCTAATCAAAAGCATGTAGCTACGAACGCCTGTTCTCGCCACTGTCAGTTGAATTAATCTAACTTTCTTTCATGGCAACTCATAAGCAGGCCATGTCATATTTGTTTCATAGTCAATATATAATCATATTTCATGACATGTAATGAACAACCACAATAACAGTCTGGTGTTAAACTTTCTGCATTGTATTGACGTATCCTGAAAATGACATCTGTTGCTTTAGAGTGAATGGTCATATCTCAGTTATTGTTTTCATATCTACAATAAATAAGCTATTTTCTTTACTTTCAGATAGCGAGCTGATCAAGGGGTCAGGTACACTCCGATAGGTGTCTGCATCACATACAGTTCTACATCTTCTACACATGCATCTTCTATTGACATTATCTTCTATTGTTTGTCCTCATATGTCTGTCTTTCAGCATAAAGCATTCTATAGCCAAGTGTGGACACCTGGTGAGACTACACACACACACACACACACACAATAACAGTCTCTCTCCTTCACTTCATCCCCCTTCTCCCTAAATCCTCTAGGTTATATCAGCTGTGTTGGTGAACCCCTCCCGCATCTGAACTGGCTGACACAGACGGCACAGCGTGATCATAGGTGAGAGGTCACTTGGTCGGGTCAACAGGAAGTATTATTAAAAGAGATGCTTTACATTGAAATACAGATAGAGATGTAGTCGTCCCAGAGTTAATGATCCAAGGTCAGTTTTGCATTTCACCTCCTGATGACTGGCCATGTTAGAATAAAAAAGAAACAGGCTTAATCATGCATCCATCTGTCTCTCGTCTGCAGGTATGTTTTGATGTGCGAGAGGAAGCCAGTCCCGTCATCGCCACCTCACCAGCTCTTAAAATAACTTTCGGGCCAACTGGGGGCCCAGTTAAAATAACCTTCGGGCCAACTGGGGGCCCAAGGCTGGTTAGGAGACACCACATAATTGTGATTAACTGAGAGAATATTAGGGTACCACTGTAATTCATTAATCATATGCTGTCTGCCGCTGTTCTTACCTCTTTCCCTTTTCTGTCTTCTACACCTCTCTCCCCACCTCGTCTTTCTGTCTTCTACACCTCTCTCCCCACCTCGTCTTTCTGTCTTCTACACCTCTCTCCCCACCTCGTCTTTCTGTCTTCTACACCTCTCCCCACCTCGTCTTTGTCTTCTACACCTCTCTCCCCACCTCGTCTTTCTTCCTCATTTGATAATGCACACCGTAAGTGTGTGTGTGTGTGTGTGTGTGTGTGTGTGTGTGTCTCTGGCTGTGTGAGTGTGTCTCTGGCTGTGTGAGTGTGTCTCTGTCTGTGTGAGTGTGTGTGCACGCACGCACGTACGCGTGCTGGAGAGAGAGATAGAGAGATCGATCATGTGTGGCCTGCTCAGGCCAGAATATTGCAGCCGAGTGGTTCAGTAGTTACAGTTCTAAACATATTGAGGAATTATCTAAGAATGCAGAGACCCCATATATAAATACACAACATACAATCTTTCGCTGAGACAGTGGTAATGAGGGATTCTGCCAGACATACAGTGCATTCAGAAAGTATTCAGATCCCTTGACTATACAGCCTTATTCTAAAATGGATTAAATTGTTTGTCTTCCAGCATCAAATCTACACACAATACCCCATAATGACATCACAATACCCCATAATGACATCACAATACCCCATAATGACATCACAATACCCCATAATGACATCACAATACCCCATAATGACAAAGAAAAAACGTGTTTTTAGACATGTTTGCAAATGTATATAAAAAATAAATATCACATTCACCTTGCCCTCCAGCCGGCAAATCGAATGCTGTGATGTTTTTACTGTTAACGACCTATTGGATGGAAACCTAGCTGAGTGGTGGGCACAAATTAAACTTCAGAGCTTGCCAGAGTGATTTTGAGCGAGCACAACTGCATTTCCGCACACAGTAAATTAATTTGAGAGCAGACATTTTTTTGTTAGCCTGACTCAGAAATTACTGCACTCTCACAAATACGCCGCATCGCCACATGGATGTTTTCTCTCCCTCTCACTCCAATTTTCAAAAATCCATTTTCCTCTCACAAATGCTTACTATAATTGAATAATAGGAGGAAATTCTAGCCAATGAACATAGCCTGTAGCAGACCAACTGAAATGCAATTGGTCAGGTTTTTGGACCTTTTGGTTAGCTAGTTTCTCTACTGAAAAACTAACCAACTAGCAAGCTAATCAAAAAAGAAAGTAGTTATTTGGTATTCTGTTATTAAAGAAGGCTATTGATGAGGTAAGCTAAGTTAACATCAACTATCTAGGAAGCTAACTAGCTAACGTTTGATATTTTTTTTTTTCACCTTTATTTAACCAGGTAGACTAGTTGAGAACAAGTTCTCATTTGCAACTGCGACCTGGCCAAGATAAAGCATAGCAGTGTGAACAGACAACACAGAGTTACACATGGAGTAAATAATGAACAAGTCAATAACACAGTAGAAAAAAAAGGGGAGTCTATATACATTGTGTGCAAAAGGCATGAGGAGGTAGGCAAATAATTACAATTTTTCAGATTAACACTGGAGTGATAAATGATCAGATGGTCATGTACAGGTGTGCAAAAGAGCAGAAAAGTAAATAAATAAAAACAGTATGGGGATGAGGTAGGTAAAAATGGGTGGGCTATTTACCGATAGTCTATGTAACTTTTACTTAGTTTTTGTTTAGTTACAATAAATAAGAATGACTTCAAACCATTTCTCTCTCTCCGTCCCTCTTTCCATGCAGGTCCACTGGCACTAATATGTGGTAGTGAAGTTGTTTTCTCCTCATCTGACAGAGACAGGAGATACATTCCAAGTAGGTTACCTTGGCTCTTCTCTATGCACAGCACTCTGGGGACTTCCTGCAGGTAACCATGACATCCACCAATCATCCCCCTAAATGAATCATTAGTGGTACCGAGAGTTCCTCTAATTTCTTGGACACTGTATGAAGACATTGTGCCATAGGACATTTGTCACGTAGAGAAGATGATGACCAGCTGCTGTCTATTTGTTAGAGAATATGATTCTATTCAGAGGATGGTTCTATACTGAATGTATGTGATAGTCATTGCTAAACAATATGAGTAGTGTAGATAAGGGATGAAGTGAACCTATAGGAGGATAGCTCTTCACGAGGTGGGTTGGATATGAAATGACAGCAGGCTGTTCAATACTGAGCCATGCTGACTGACAAGTTGTGTGGATTGGTACAGGGCAACTCCACAATAACAGAGTGAGTTGTCTTGAGACTGTATGTATGTCAAACAAACCAATGATTGCAAATTATTTAAAGTAGTTCTTGTGCATAGAGTTGTATGGTTTTTCCACTTGGAAATCATTGGTTTTTGTTTGACATACAGTACATTTTAAAGTGAAAAATCTGAGCATCAGCGTCATTCTGTACCATTGAATTGCACTACAGCTGGGCTCAGTCCCACATTGCATGTTATCGCTTATTTGGCAAAATTATTATCCATAGGTTCCTCTTTAGATACAGCCTTAAAATTGACTGTTAAATTGAATGCAACATTAAGATGTTAAAACATTTCAACTCCAATTGAAATCTGACATCTTGTTTTCCTCCCTCTCTCACTCCAGTTGTTCTCAGAAGACAGGTCAGTGTGTGTAGAGAACACGTTTTACCTGGTGGAGTCAGGTTTCTACTTCATCGCCCTGGACCACGACACCATCAAGGCAGAGGACGGAAGGTTTAGTGAGTCCGCAATCTTATGCCTAACACCAGCTATACCCAAACAGGGGTACGCACAATGCCGTCAGGGTACACCAAATAAAATGTTGATTCACATTTTCAAACAGTCCATTTTGATTTCCCAACGGGGCTATACATTTGGGTGATGTTTTTTTCTCGACTGAGAAGCCTCGTTTCACTGCCAAAAATACAATTAAACCATCTAGTGTTCAGCGAAATAACAAGCAAAAGCCATGACAGGGAGACATAGTGGAGTGGTAATGCGAGTCCCGACGCCAATTGGGTACCCTGCAGCATCTACCGAGAGGCTCTTGGGTACCCTGCAGCATCTACCGAGAGGCTCTTGGGTACACTGCAGCATCAACCGAGAGGCTGTTGGGTACACTGCAGCATCTACCGAGGCTGTTGGGTACTCTGCAGCATCTACCGAGAGGCTCTTGGGTACCCTGCAGCATCTACCGAGAGGCTCTTGGGTACCCTGCAGCATCTACCGAGAGGCTCTTGGGTACCCTGCAGCATCTACCGAGAGGCTCTTGGGTACCCTGCAGCATCTACCGAGAGGCCGTTGGGTACCCTGCAGCATCTACCGAGAGGCCGTTGGGTACCCTGCAGCATCTACCGAGAGGCCGTTGGGTACCCTGCAGCATCTACCGAGAGGCTCTTGGGTACCCTGCAGCATCTACCGAGAGGCTGTTGGGTACCCTGCAGCATCTACCGAGAGGCTGTTGGGTACCCTGCAGCATCTACCGAGAGGCTGTTGCTGCCAAGGTAATGCCTGGCAGCTTGAAAGACGTTTTGGACACTAAAGTGAAAATGGTTAACTTTGTTGAAGCAAAGGCCCTGAACTCTCGTGTATTTTCTGCATTATGCAATGATATGGGCAGCAACCATGTAAAGCTTTTACAACATACAGAAGTGTGCTGGTTATCAAGGGGGAAAGTGTTGACACTTACAAAAAAAAAAATTGAGACAAGCTTTCTTTACTGACCATAATTTTCACTTGTCTAACTGCTTGCATGACGACTAGTTTCTCACATGACTTGCCTATCTGGTGTTTTTTCCTCACCTGAATGATCTGAATCTAGGATTACAGGGACTCTCCGCAACTATATCCAATGTGCTGGACAAAATGAGGCTATGACTAAGAAGTTGGAGTTCTTCTCTGTCTGCATTAACAAGGACGACACATAGGTCTTTCCATCATTTTATGATTGT
The DNA here is from genome assembly GCF_013265735.2 of Oncorhynchus mykiss. Classification (NCBI taxonomy): domain Eukaryota; kingdom Metazoa; phylum Chordata; class Actinopteri; order Salmoniformes; family Salmonidae; genus Oncorhynchus; species Oncorhynchus mykiss. Next base: position 75,969,866 of record NC_048567.1, on the reverse strand, counting down.
TTGTGTGCAAATGAACTCATGTTTATGGACAATGTCAAATGTGATATGTGAGCTGGGTGCACAATTATGCAGGTTTTCCCGAAATGGAAAACACAAACAACTGGATTCGTTATCCCTTTCATGCCCTGCCTCCAGTCCACTTACCGATATCTGAACAAGAGAGCCTCATTGAAATTGCAACAAGAGGTTCTGTGAAAATGTAATTTAATCAGAAGCCACTGACAGATTTCTGGATAGGGCTGCGCTCAGAGTATCCGATCTTGGCATTTCACGCTGTTAAAACACTGATGCCCTTTGCAACCACGCACCTATATGAGAGTGGATTCTCTGCCCTCACGAGCATGAAAACTAAATACAGGCAAAGACGGTGTGCGGAAAATGATTTAAGACTGAGACTCTCTCCAATACAATCCAACATTGCAGAGTTATGTGCATCCTTTCAAGCACACCCTTCTCATTAACCTGTGGTGAATTACTCACCATTTCTGATGAGCAAATAAGGTTTCATATGTAAGATGGCTAAATAAAGAGCAAAATGATTGTTTATTATATTATTATTTGTGCCCTGGTCCTATAAGAGCTCTGTGTCAATTCCCACGAATATGGGAAAGACCTTTAAACAGGTCAACATTGACAAGGCAGGAGGGCCAGATGGATTACCAGGACGTGTACTCCGAGCATGCGCTGACCAACTGGCAAGTGTCTTCACTCTCATTTTCAACCTCTCCCAGTCTGAGTCTGTAATACCTACATGTTTCAAGCAGACCACCATAGTCCCTGTGCCCAAGAACACTAAGGTAACCTGCCTAAATGACTACTGACCCGTAGCACTCACATCTGTGGCCATGAAAAACCTTTGAAAGGCAGGTCATGGCTCTAATCAACATCATTATCCCAGAAACCCTAGACCCACTCCAATTTGCATACCTCACCAACAGATCCTCAGATGATGCAATCTCTATTGCACTCCAGACTGCCCTTTCACACCTGGACAAAAGGAACACCTATGTGAGAATGCTGTTCAATGACTACAGCTCAGCGTTCAACACCATAGTTCCCTCAAAGCTCCTCACGAAGCTAAGGATCCTGGGACTAAACACCTCCCTCTGTAACTGGATCCTGGACTTCCTGACGGTCTGCCCCCAGGTGGTAAGGGTAGGTAACAACACATCCGCCACGCTGATCCTCAACACGGGGGCCCCGCAGGGGTGCGTGCTCAGTCCCCTCCTGAACCCACTGTTCACTCATGACTGCACAGCCAGGCACGACTCCAACACAATCATTACGTTTGCTGATGACAACAGCGGTAGGCCAAATCACCGACAATGATGAGACAGCCGATAGGGAGTAGATCAGAGACCTGACGGTGTGGTGCAAGGACAACAACCTCTCCCTCAACGTGATCAAGACAAAGGAGATGATTGTGGACTACAGGAAAAGGAGGACCGAGCACACCCCCATTGTCAACGACAGGGCTGTAGTGGAGCAAGTTGAGAGCTTCAAGTTCCTTGGCATCCACATCACCAACAAACTATCATGGTCCAAGCACACCAAGACAGTCGTGAAGAGGGCACGACAAAACCTATTCCCCCTCAGGAGACTGAAAATACTTGTCATGGGTCCTCAGATCCTCAAAAGGTTTTACAGCTGCACCATCAAGAGCATCCTGACCGGTTGCATCACTGCCTGGTATGCCAACTGCTCGGCCTACGACCGCAAGGCACTACAGAGGGTAGTGTGTACGGCCCAGTACATCAAGCTTCCTGCTATTCAGGATCTCTATACCAGGTGGTGTCAGAGGAAGGCCCCCTAGTCATAGACTGTTCTCTCTGCTACCGCACGGAAAGCGGTATCGGAGTGCCAAGTCTAGGTCCAGGAGGCTCCTAAATAGCTTCTACCCACAAGACTTCTGAATCGCTTCTACCCCCAAGACTTCTGAATAGCTTCTACCCCCCATAAGACTTCTGAACAGTTAATCAAAGGGCTACCCAGACTATTTGCATTGCCCCCCCCCCCCCCTCTGGAACGCTGCTGCTACTCTGTTATTTTCTATGCATTGTCACTTTAATAACTCTACCTACATGTACATATTACCTCAATTACCTAGACACCGGTACCCCCTGTATATAGCCCTGCTATTGTTATTTATTGCTGCGCTTGAATGATTTGTTATTCTTATCCCTTACCTTAACCTTACCTTGTCAAAAAAGTGTTAGGTATTTTCTTAAAACTGCATTGTTGGTTAAGGGCTTGTAGGTAAGCATTTCACTGTAAGGTCTACACACCTGTTGTATTCGGCACATGTGACAAATTAAATTTGATTTGACTTACCGCTAGCAGCATTTTAGCCAAATGATATAAGGAACTGGCAACTCGTTATCATTCTGAGTAATAAGGTAGGCCACTTGATTTCAACATCTGAACAAAGTGGACAGGTTAACATGCTTTTCAAACAGTTGGAGACAGACAGAAAGTTGTGTTCATAACAATTCAACTGTTCAACCTTGTTAGCTAGCGAATAGAGCCAAGTTGGCTAAACATGAAATATAAAGATGAATTGGCTAAAAATCACTAACACGTGGGCTTGTGATTTTTGGATGAGACCTGTGTTCATTTTCTATAGCCTGCTACAAGAAGCTAGTCATTATTTTTTATTTTTTTCTGGGTTCGCGCCCAGGCTTTGTCGTAACCGGCCGCGACCGGGAGGTCCGTGGGGCGACGCACAATTGGCCTAGCGTCGTCCGGGTTAGGGAGGGTTTGGCAGGTAGGGATGTCCTTGTCTCATCGCGCACCAGCGACTCCTGTGGAGGGCCGGGCGCAGTGCGCGCTAACCAAGGTTGCCAGGTGCACGGCGTTTCCTCCGACACATTGGTGCGGCTGGCTCCCGGGTTGGATGGCTACCGGGCTGGCTACCGGGTTGTATCGGAGGACGCATGACTTTCAACCTTCGTCTCTCCCGAGCCCGTACAGGAGATGTAGCGATGAGACAAGATAGTAGCTACTAAAACAATTGGATACCACGAAATTGGGGAGAAAAAGGGGTAAAATAAAAAAATATATATAAAAAAGTTTGTCATTACTGAATGACTAATGAATGTGTATCTGAAAGACAGATCAGTAAATATTGCAAAAAAAAACTCTGGTTAAACTATTTTGAAAAAAATGTGCATGACCTTTAATTGTACAACAACGTTAGAGAGAACATTAAAAAATTCTCTCTCTCATATATACACACACACACACACACACACATACACATTCTGCTGCAGTCACAAAAGATTCATTTAGAAATAGCTTGGGAGCAACTACAGTTGACTGACTAGCCTATATTCTACTGAATGTTCCTCCTGCTCAAAGCCAGAATACAGCCTTCATTATCTTGTTTACATTCCATTCAAAGGAAATGGAGACATCAGGTCAATCATTGACAGGTCATTTTGTTCTGCTTTCCTTTCATGTAGAAATGTCACAAACAGTTGGGAGATTAAAGAACTTGCAAGCTAAAGGAAATCCTTGATACAGTAGCTCACTGTATGCATGTCATTGATGTCTATTTACCACTGACCTTACAGGACAAAATCCCATAGAGACATTCAGCAGTGCCAGCATACCTACAGTATATCTATCCGTACACACACACACACTTTCTCCTCAGTGAGTAGTCGCAAATGTCATAGTGCATCTCACATGGCTTGGCATGAAACTGCACTACTGGTGGTTGCTTAGGAGACGCCGTAGCAACCCAGTCTAATCAGGGATATTTAAGTCAATCTACTTCACAACCTGAATTCTGTTGCCTTTTTCCAAATGTTTTTCAAATTTCTGCTCTGGGTATGACTTTATGGTAAGCTGGACTTCAGACAAAAAGGCAACAATTGAAATCGTGACTGATGAGTAAGAACTTGTTCAGTACACAAACTAGTGCTGTGTTTAGAGGGATATGTCGTGTTGCCAGAAAAGCAACTGGTTTGCATCCCTGCTGGGTGTCTGTGCAGTTGGGTAGCTGACCTGTGAGCTCATCTGCCTGTTTCCCTGTTGAGTTCCCAGTTGACTTGTATCTATGTTTCAGGTATTAGGGATGTTTATTCCTTCTATTGAGAGCTGCGAAATAAATTTCCTCTTGAAGGAAAATCAACATAATCAATAAATCAATCTTACCTGATGCAGGTTGATCAACACATCCTTGGCAGGGCCATGGCCTCCTGCAGCCATGGGGCCGGGGTCTGGGAGTGGGGAGGGGGGGGGGGGGGGGGGGGGGGGGGGGGGGCTAGGTGTGGTTGGGGGGGGGCAGAGGGGTGGGTGGACTTGGGAGGAGAGTAGCTAGACCTTGAGGACTGGGGATCAGCCCTTCTCTTTCACAGTGGGGGTTCCAGGAAGCCTGTGGGGTGGCATAACCTGTGTAGGCAAGAGAGAGAAGTGAGAGGTAGGTGGTGAGGGAACCTTGTTTAGCTTGGAAATAGGTCAACTGACACACACACACACACACACAACCCAACCATAACTCCAGCTGTAACCCTAACCATAACTCTTGATTTGCCTATATTAGCACTTATAACTTAATAAATTACAATATTGATTTAGTATATATTTATTTAAGGGTATACATATTTAGAGGTTGATCCTGTGGTGGTCTCTTCTCACAACAACAAGGCCTTATATTGGGCTTTATAGCCACAGCTCCTGAACATTTGGACCCACCTGTGACACTACTGAGCACTTTTTGTTGATTCTGGTAGTTTGGACTTTGCTGTGGGACCCCCCACATACAGTCTTAACAGCCTGTAGAAGTGTTATTGTTTTAACTAGAAGTTTATCAAACCTATGGGCCCGTGCACCCTGTCCCACTTGTGGGTAAGATACCTCAGTTCCCTTACCTTTTTTATTTTTTTTTATTTCACCTTTATTTAACCAGGTAGGCTAGTTGAGAACAAGTTCTCCTTTGCAACTGCGACCTGGCCAAGATAAAGCATAGCAGTATGAGCAGACAACACAGAGTTACACATGGAGTAAACAATTAACAAGTCAATAACACAGTTGGAAACCCCAAATCCAGTTGGAAACCCCAACTCTAGTGGAAACCCCAACTCTAGTGGAAACCCCAACTCTAGTGGAAACCCCAACTCTAGTGGAAACCCCAACTCTAGTGGAAACCCCAACTCTAGTGGAAACCCCAACTCCAGTTGAAACCCCAACTCTAGTGGAAACCCCAACTCCAGTTGAAACCCCAACTCTAGTGGAAACCCCAACTCTAGTGGAAACCCCAACTCTAGTGGAAACCCCAACTCCAGTTGAAACCCCAACTCCAGTGGAAACCCCAACTCCAGTGGAAACCCCAACTCCAGTGGAAACCCCAACTCCAGTGGAAACCCCAACTCTAGTGGAAACCCCAACTCTAGTGGAAACCCCAACTCCAGTGGAAACCCCAACTCCAGTGGAAACCCCAACTCCAGTGGAAACCCAAACTCTAGTGGAAACCCCAACTCTAGTGGAAACCCCAACTCCAGTTGAAACCCCAACTCTAAAGGAGTTGGCAAATAATTTGATTTCATTTAGAGCAACATTGACAGAATGAACAGAGTAGACAACTTAAACATTGGTGAACTGTATAACACTTAGAGGACTTGAAAGAGACTTTACATCAAACAAGAAAATGGGAGAGGCAAGTGTGATAGAAGTGAGTGAGGGCATATATGAGGAAATTGAGAGGTGGTACTGACTGGGTTATTATAACACAGTACAACCATGTTGATCTCAGTTAGTGCACCACATTCAAATAGCATGCACTTCATACAACACTTCATACAACAACAAGGCAGGTAACATTGTGAAATTCAATGACTGTAAAATGCAAGTGCAATAAATATGAAATTACATGAGATGTGAAACCATGACAGACAAGGACAGTACCTCTGTCCCAGTGAGGTCATTGACCCACATGTCACCCTGGTGCCCTGACCCTTCATACAGTAGGCTACATGGGTAATGTTTACTAGGCCATAACATGGAGAAGAAAAAAAATAATTCACAACACAATCATTCTTATTGGACATGTTCAGATTGTACCTCTTCCGTTGCACCTAAGCTTTAAAACGTTTCTTCAATTTTTGTCACTACTGACCATGACCCAGGAATTGACCAGCAGATCAGGGAACCCCTGCCAAATGTTAACCTAAACTGCTCGGGGCTAGCCAAGGGAAACTTTTCCTCAGCCAGGGGAAAATAACAGGAAGAGTATGATGTTGCAGAGGACTGCTGCCTGGCAAAAAAACAAAAACACACACACTGAAGGAATAGGTCTTTTCAGGATAGTGGCCAGAACAAACATCTGCTCCTGATCATCATCGAGTCCCCCTCCACTCCACCACTCCTGATTATCCCACTCCAGTACCCCTCCACAACTCCTGATCATTTCCAGTGGCATCCTGCCATCTGTTATTACGTTGGCTTGATGGGGGAGGTTTATGACCATTTCTCTCTCTCTACTCTATAGAGTTGACTCTTGAAAAAGCCTTTTGTTAACATAGAGAGTCTGGTGACAACAAAAGATGGGAAACGGAACCATATTTCGGTACTCCAACCAGTTGAAAATATGCGTTGGGACTTAATGAATATGATGTCAGTTCAGTTGGAGTCTGAGACATGATTACTGATGATAGGACGACAAACTGTATCTTGGAAAGTCTACACAACTTTATAGAAAGTCTACACATTCACATGGAATTATTGTGCATTTAAATGTTTAAATATGAAACTATTTGTGAAAAGATTACATGTAATTTAGTTTCTTAATGAGAGAACGATTTGTCAGAGTAAACTCTGCCAACTCAGTGGCCCCGCCCATGTGAACAGACAGTGGTTGTAAACTCTGCCAACTCAGTGGCCACGCCCATGTGAACAGACAATGGTTGTAAACTCTGCCAACTCAGTGGCCACGCCAATGTGAACAGTGGTTGTAAACTATGAAACACGGCCCTCTCTCCCAATCCTATATAAGCCCCTTAACGAAAAGGTAACTTTCTGTTCCGAGGACGTTAGGGCGACGGTCCTACGTTAAAAGGGTCAGATAATAACTGGTTCCAAGGACGTGTGGACTTGAGGTCCCCACGTTGAAAGGACAAAGACCACCTACAGAATTAAGACAATCTTAGAGAACGTAACGAAATTAGCATAGAATTTCAATGTGAAGGTGACAACCTACATGCCAGAAGGATGAATTTCCAATATACCAGCCAGAATATAGCATGAGCATATAGCATAGCAACTTGGTATGAACTTTGAACACTTATTCACTAAAGAAGTTATACCTCCTAGCCGTCGCGTTAGCGCAGCAACTGTAGACGTGGGCTACGAGAGGACGGGCAGAGTATGTGTTCTACCACAAGACGACAGTACTACCAAGTGTCCATTCTACCATCAGACATTCTTCAAAGGACAACTCGGCCTCCCATCTACGACCAACCGATCGAAGCGCAGCTCAGAGTAAATATTTATTTCATTTTCCTTTTTCAAATGGGCGGTAATTTAGAATGCATAAGATACTGTACTTATGATAGCATAGCTGCCTACGTCCCAATAGAGACATAGCTTCACCCTTTGTTGCTCAGTCTTCCCGCTCTTTCATTCAAAACCCCACCCTCTTTCTTTATGTAACCAGCTGTCATATCTGTTCCGTCCGCTGAGGACGTTTTCCTTTATGACATCATTTGTAATCAATGTATGATACATTCTGTGTATATGTAATTCGGTGTGATTATTTAGGTATATAGTAAATAAATAATTAAATAAAATGTTGTATTGCCGATTCAACTTGTTAGCCAGGGTTCGTGAAGATAACCAAGAATTTACATCTTTCAGATGAGACTAAATAAGGTGACGATAAAATATTGATTGCTATTGATGTAAAAGATTACTAGGTATTAAGAAAACAGCTCTATAAACATTATTTTGTGGTGCTCCGACTTTCTAGTTAACTATTTACCTGATTAGCTTAATCAGGTAAAATTAATTACAGAGAAATTATTTTATAGAATAGCATGTCATTTCACTTAATCTGGCATAGCCAAAGACATATCACATCCCTAGAGGAATGCCCAACCCAACACCCACTCTCTCTCTCTCACTTGCTCTCCTCTGAGCCCAACAAAAAAACAATCTGTCAGTGCAACTTTAGGTAAGCCCATTGGCCATGTGAATGTTGTACCCTTCTCAACCTTGAAGGCGGGCATGATGCTTATACACTTAGGAAAAAAAAGCTGCTATGTAGAACCTAAAAGGGTTCTTTGGCTGACCCCATAGGATAACCATTTGAATAACCCGTTTTGGTTCCAGGTAGAACCCTATTGGGTTCCATGTATAACCCTTTCCCCAGAGGGTTCTACATGGAACCAAAAAGGTTACTACTATGGGGACCCTTTTGGAAACCCTTTTTCTGAGATTTTACAGCATTGTCCCCTTTAAGACTGTGCTTCATGACACTGCTCTCTGACCACAGGGCTCAGTAATCTCTCCTGTCCTATTTACACTCCATACAGATGACTGTAGGAGCACCTGCCCTGAGATAACATATATCAAATGTGTACTCTACCGAGGCACTTACACTCCTCCACCTGTTCTATGCTCTGGTCACTGATGGGGATTTATTTCGGAGCTGATGATTGCTTCCTGTTATTCTTGACACATCCAATTCTTATGACATGATTCAACAAGTTTGACCTATGGTGAAAGGATAACATCCTGGATCTGAATGTCACCAAATCACAGACTATAGGAAGCAATCATCAGCTCCAAAAGAAATCCCCATCGTTGACCAGAGCATAGAACAGGTGGAGGAGTGTAAGTGCCTTGGTACAGTAGTTGACAATAAGCTGATGGTCTGGGGTGGTGTGTCACAGCATCATCGGACTGAACTTGTTGTCATTGCAGGCAATCTCAACGCTGTGCGTTACAAGGAGGACATCCTCCTCCCTCATGTGGTACCCTTGCTGCAGGCTCATCCTGACATGACCCTCCAGCATGACAATGCCACCAGCCATACTGTTTGTTCAGTGCGTGATTTCCTGCAAGACGGGAATGTCAGTGTTCTGCCATGGCCAGCGAAGAGCCTGGATCTCAAACCCATTGAGTACGTCTGGGACCTGTTTGATTGGAGGGTGAGGGCTAGCGCCATTCCCCCCAGAAATGTCCAGGAAATTGCAGGTGCCTTGGTGGAAGAGTGGGGTAACATATCACATCAAGAACTGGCAAATCTGGTGCAGTCCATGGGGAGGAGATGCACTGCAGTACTTAACGCAGCTGGTTGCCACACCAGATACTGACTGTTACTTTGATTTTGACCCTCCCCCCTTTGTTCAGGGACACATTATTCAATTTCTGTTAGTCACATGTCTGTGGAACGTGTTCAGTTTATGTCTCAGTTGTTGAATCTTGTTATGTTCATACAAATATTTACACAAAATAAACGCAGTTGACAGTGAGAGGACGTTTCTTTTTTTGTTTAGTTTATATGCAAAAACATATATGGGGGATTGGAAGTGATGCAGACAGTTACATTGATGGAAGCTACAATCTATCTGCAATATTAAAGCTGATCCACCACCCTAAAAAAAGATTAAAAATCTAACAATTAAAAGGGGGAAAAATTATCTTGTTGTTACTACTAGAATAACAGAGGTCCATGAATTTCAATCTATCAATCCAGAGATACAAATCACTGTTGAAACAATACAATTTTCACAGCCAGATGTAAACAAACAACCATTGGTGAATATGTTACTTTGATTTCAACACAGTTATTGGCGCCAGACTAGCTAATAGGCTTGCAAAACAAAATATTAATTTCAATGTTCTCCAGATCTTTACATTCAGATCTCCTGAATTTACTTGATTCGCTATATCAAACTCTCTCTCTGCCCCTATTACTAGGGCTCTATAAAATCTGTGTTGTGGAAAACGTGGACAGAATCACAGAATCCAGACCGAATTCAACAATATTCAAAAATGTATTGAACTTAACAGGAAATCAACTAAATATATTGAATTTACTAGAAAATGCATGAACTTGCCCAAGATTCTCAAAAGACATTAACAAAACGCATCAGTGAATCGTATTTCCCTTAAACATTCGGAAGAGACTCAAACACCCAAATATCTAACGGGACAAAAAGTATGTGAGGATGTTTGTTGGTGGTCTGGAGGTGTGCTGTGCTCTCTGTCCAGAAGTCTGAGAATTTAGAATTTTTCAAACACCTGAAAAGGCTTTTTCCTGCCATCTAGAGCCATAATCATTATGCTTAAACTAAATATGCTTCTCGGCATCTTTGCTAATCTGGGTGTGCAACTGAAAGGAATGTGAGTCTTCTTCAGTTCATTTAGTAAATGCTTAATTTTCTAAAGTCTACCAACCTAGCCAGCAGGCATGCCAGCTAAAATGGTTAGACGAGCTAACTACGCTAACTTGATTAATAGCCTGAAATGGCTTCTTGGTAGCTAGTTATGAGGTTGGGAGATTGACGACCTATCTAAAGTCTACTTCATAAAATTACTATGTGTCTAGTATTATAGAGAAACAACAACTTTTTAAAAAAATGACAGGACAAATCTGAGGGGGCAAATGGCCCTGTGCCCCCCCCCCCTCCCTATGGGCATGATGCTTCTGGGGGCATCAACACAGGAATGCCCCTGTATTTATGTGCGTGTTTGTCTACCACTTTAAGTAGCTGTTAGCGATAACGCTAATGTAGGTTCCATAAACCCTTCTCAATTAAATGTTAACTACAAATTAGCCTGTGCCTACCTGGTAGAATCATACTGTATCATGATTATTTCCATCCAGTGGCCATTTGTTTTGCAAATATCACTAACCAGTCTCTGGCTGGTTCCCAGTTGAATTAAAGGGTAACTATACCCCCCAAAAATGGTAACTTCTTAGATTTTTCCCAGACCTCAAAAGTGGTCTCCTGATGTGGTTGTTGTGGACATCCAATTTTGTGCACCAGAGAGAGGCAGAAAGACAGAGGTAAATCACAATAAGTAAAATAAATGGAGCTAGCTAACGAGAAGATTTACATCAATGATCAGCTGATAGCCCATCCTCTTTTCCCAAATGTTTTACATTTTGAACACCTGCCCCCCTGAAAGGTCTGTGCACGGCCTTGCTTAGTACATTGCCAAGGAATTGTCTCATGCTAACCCAAAAGCAGCTACGCTATCTAGCTAGAATATTAATAGGCAGGCATTGATTTTAATGTTTCTTTATGTTCTACAATCAACCCAAGTGCAGGTGGAAATCTGCTATCAATGTAACTACCTTGCTCAGTTACATGGCTGCCCATCCACATCGTTCTGACCAACGGATGTTTCTTCTCAACCATGAGTCTGGATTTGGCTCCCTCCCCAAAGATTTCTAGTATGCGAACACATTCTGACCATTCTGATTGGTGCCAAGAAAACAATGGGTTGGGCCAGAGCCTGTGATGACATTATCAACTTTGATATGCTGATCGGTTAGATTTGTTAAAGACGATCCAATCACTGATTAATTTGTTTTGTACAATGTCCCTCATTTCGAATTCACACAAACAACTTATAGGAAGGCAATTTCAGACTGAATGTACATAGCTATCAATAGAGCAGAGAAATCCAATTCATGGTGAGTCGTCAGGCAACTTGCTTAGGGCACCTTGGATAACTTAATAATCATGATGTTGCCAAAATTGCTGCAGCGGATTTATTTCTGCTTGGGAAGAAGCAACAGGTGTCTCTCATCCATGTAAATATGCCATGGATAGTAGATCTGTAATTACCAAGACCAGGGCAATGGGAGAGAGGTCAAGGGGGTCCAACAACAATCTTTCCCCCTCACGAAAGATCTGCCTGTCTGGATGACATCCAGGATCCAGACACCTTCTTGTGTATTGTTATGCACAGTGCCTCAGAGCTGGCTAGGACTGATCGCTCAGAGAATAAAGAACAATATTGCTAGTGAACAGTATGATACTTTCAGTGGGGCATGGGAACCAAAGATCCCCATTGGTTAGAACAAAGGGCACATATACAGCATGAGCTTCTTAACATTCGTAAACAATAATATGCTGAACATTCCCACAACAGGCGATCAGAGGGCAAAGTGGGCCATTACCATTATTCTTTACATCAGACCTGCCCAACCCTGTTCCTGGAGAGCTACCCTCCTGAAGGTTTTCGCTCCATCTCCAGTAGTAACTAACCTGACTCTAATTAACCTGACACTAACCTGACATCGAATTATTAGAATCAGGTGCGCTAGATTAGAGTTGGTGCGAAAACGTACAGGATGTTAGCTCTCCATGAGCAGGGTTGGCCAGGCCTGCTTTATATCTTACGTATCCAATCCTTTCAGATCTACATGAGTGCCTATGGGGTAGGGGTTAATGGTCAATTTGGGACTGGCTTTTAGCCATCATCCCGTTATTGAGCAGCTGTAATGATTTACAGACCCCTGTCAAGTGACAGAGTGACAGTCAGAAAACATCCTCAACTTTCACTACTCAGACAGCATAACAACAGTCCTGTTCAGAAACAACAACTAGCTCCCTAGTGTAGGTCTGAAAGAATTGGACTGGTTTAAACTGTTAATTCAACATGACCACAATACCAACAAGCCTATCAAAAGGGCACGCTAGCTATCAAAACGGTCTAGCTAGCTACTAGTTCCAGCCTGCACTTCTAGATGCCCTTGAGATTCCCCAGTGTCTGTGGGCCCCCGTGCTGCGAGCCAGACTGACTGAAAAGCATGCACAATCTGTGTGTTACACTCAACAGTTCAAACATCCAACCATGATGAATAGCCTAACCTTGGATGTCAGCCTGCATGGAGAATCCCCCCGTTACGCTGTAGTGCTGAAGCTATCTGAATGTGACAAGGCTCTAAGAACACTAATCTTGAGCATGCCTTGTTTTACTGCCTCCTTGTGCCCTTAAAACACGTCTTGAGCTCTGCACAATAAACACTAAAGGTCCTACCTTCCCTTCTCTCTGGTATGCCAGGGTTTCTTCTTGTTAGCCGGTGAAGTGTGTCGCCACCCTGGCCACAGCTAACCTTTTATTGTATTATTGACTATTAAAAAAAACTCCACATAGGCAGGAGCCTCTGCAGTCAACCACCTTAACCTCTGGACAGACCTGTACCAAATGTCAAGCCCGTCACTCTACAGTATCTAGCTGGCTAACAGCTGGTCATAGACTCTGGGGGTTGGGTTTATGACTGAGTATCTGAGGGGGGCAGTATTATGTGAGAGGGATGATCAAAGTATGTGTGTGTGTGTGTGTTTGTCCACATGCATAAAAGACTGGCATATGAGGAATGCCTTCATCCAAGGAGAAAGCAAAGTGCTCTTTGGCAAGCATAATGAGAGACAGGCATGTAAATACAAATGTCCACAAAGCCAACAAGGAGCAGAACTCTGGAAACAGTTTCACTTGTCCAACAGTAATAAAACATGCAAATGTGCCATTTGAATCCAGAATAGATACCTGGATCCCTCCTATTTTGTGCTACCATTATATGTCTATCCTGCATGACACCAACATGAAGGGAATTGACAGCTGGAGCCATTCCCATTTCAGCATGTTAGAACAGGCCCCCCTCCTCGGCTAGTCCAACCGAAAGAGTGTGCTCGCATAGGGCTGTTTGTCCATTTTGAGACGCCATAGCCTTACTCAAAATAGTCTAAATTAATTCAAGATAAAAATCAAAATTTAAAGCATTTCTTGAGTTTTGCCATGGAGATCTTGGTAGCACAATTTTACATTAAGATTAAGACTTTGTTGAAGAATTCTTACTGTTGAGCAATCGACGAAGAGGGGGAGTAGTCTTTGGCTACAGACTTCGGGTTGCCTTGAGAGAAAAAAGTTGTGCGCCTGAACAGCGTAAAAAAAACCCTTGTCGAAGTCCAAAACAGACAAAAACGTCACATTGTTATCATTATATACGCACAAACTGTTCCGAACTGTTTCGTCTGGGAAACATGCAGACACCTTTAACCCTTGGACAATCAATACATCTAAAGACATGGTATAATAGGCACGCATTGATTCCATGTTAGACTTAGATTTATTATTTGGCAAATTACTATGATTAATTGGCCTAGGGTGTTAGGTAGTGTGGATGTGGATTTGTGTGGTACGCTAGCAAGTGTGTCAGACAATTGGTAAGCATGAAACATACATTAAGCTGCACCTCTTTTGCCCTGGGGGTTCCATAGGAAGGATCTAGTACGGCTTCATACCAGTCTGGAGTATCAAGAGAGTCTAGGGTGGGAATACTGATTTAGGATCAGTTGTGTCTTTTAGATCATAATGTATAAGATTGTATAGACACAGGGGACATTCGCTCGTGTTCATATAGCGTCTCAAAGTGGGAGTGCTGATCCAGGATCAGCCTTGCCAGTTCCCCTCTTTCCACTGGGGTTTTCTTCCTCAAACCCTATTACGTGGGCTGAGTCACTGGCTTACAGGTGCTCTTCAATGCCGTCCCTAGGAGAGGTGCGTCACTTGAGTAGGATGAGTCACTGATGTGATCTTCCTGTCTGGGTTGGCGCCCCCCTCGGGTTCGTGCCGTGGGGAAGATCTTTGTGGGCTATACTCGGCCTTGTCTCAGAATAGTAAGTTGGTGGTTGAAGATATCCCTCTAGTGGTGTGGGGGCTGTGCTTTGGCAAAGTGGGTGGGGTTATATCCTGCCTGTTTGGCCCTGTCCGGGGGTATCGTCGGACGGTGCCACAGTGTCTCCCGACCCCTCCTGTCTCAGCCTCCAGTATTTATGCTGCAATAGTTTATGTGTCGAGGGACGAAGGTCAGTCTGTTAAGTCTGGAGTATTTCTCCTGTCTTATCCAGTGTCCTGTGTAAATTTAAGTATGATCTCTCTAATTTTCTAGTAGGACTTGAGCCCTAGAACCATGCCTCAGGACTACCTGGCCTGATGACTCCTTGCTGTCCCCAGTCCACCTGGCCGTGCTGCTGCTCCAGTTTCAGCTGTTCAGCCTGTGGCTATGGAACCCTGACCTGTTCACCGGACGTGCTACCTGTCCCAGACCTGCTGTTTTCAACTCTAGAGACAGCAGGAGTGGTAGAGATACTCTGAATGATCGGCTATGAAAAGCCAACTGACATTTACTCCTGAGGTGCTGACCTGTTGCACCCTCGTCAACCACTGTGATGATTATTATTTGACCCTGCTGGTCATCTATGAACATTTGAACATCTTGGCCATGTTCTGTTATAATCTCCACCTGGCACAGCCAGAAGAGGACTGGCCACCCCTCATAGCCTGGTTCCTCTCTAGGTTTCTTCCTAGGTTCTGGCCTTTCTAGGGAGTTTTTCCTAGCCACCATGCTTCTATACCTGCATTGCTTGCTGTTTGGGGTTTTAGGCTGGGTTTCTGTACAGCACTTTGTGACATCAGCTGAGCTAAGAAGGGCTTTATAAATACATTTGATTGATTGATGTAAATGAATACGTTTCAAGTTTCTACATTTATATGTTCTTCACGTACACAGGTACGTATAGTGAAGTATAGTGAAATTCTTACCTGGAGAGCTCTTTCCCAACAATGCAATGGTAAGAATGATAATACTATACAATGAGTATACAAAAACAATCTATAGACAGCATTGTAATGGAGTAATGTATCTAATCAATAATCACTTCAGCAGCAGTGTAAGTTGTGTCTGAGTGGGTAGAGACCTGTGGATGGGAATAGAGTAAGTGTGGATAGGCTGTGGGAGAGGGAGAGCATAGTTGTCAGCCATTTAACAGTCTTATGACCAGGGGATAAGAGTCTGTTTGTCTGAGCCTTGATATTGTTGCACTGGTACAGCCTACCGGACAGGAGCAGGGAGAACATTCCATGTCTCGGCTGGCTGGAGTCTTTGGACATTTTTCGGGCCTTTCTCAGAACGCCTGGCATGAACGTCCTGGATGGCTGAATAAGATAATATGGACACTTGAAAAATACTGCACTCACACTCTGAGATGCTTTAGGAATATGAGCCAAGGTCCCCCACGTCTATGAAATCTTATACATTATGATCTAAAATACAAAACTGATCCTAGATATGTTTTCCCACTCTGAAATGCAGGTCCTGGTTAAAAAGTCTAAAAGTTGTCATTACATTGTGATAATGGCCACTGTAAGTAAATGTCCAGGCTAACACAAAGTAAGCCTGACAAAAACGGTGCCAGACGTTCAGCTGAGAATGCTGATCTGTCATTCAATGGGCACTTCAAGCCGATAACACAGCTCACTTGAGGCGATATCGCCCCACTCTAAGCAAACTATTAGCCGTCCTATCTGCTGATGTATATGTCTATGTTTAGAGACTAGTGGGCTGCTGCAGAGACACTAGGATGGTTCACATTATAGAAAAACGGCCTCAAACAGACAGTGTTATGGTGGAGAAGACCTGGATCCGTTCAATTAGGTAGAACATTCCAAAATAGCATTTTGGTTCAACTACCTGAGCAGTCTCACAGCCATTTGAAATCATTGACTCTGTTACAGAGATGATGCATGTGATCTAGGCTGGGCAAAAGGCCAGCAGGCCAGGAATTAAAATAGCTACAAAATGCTGCTTTCCTCAATATATAGGCTTAGCTGGTTGAAGCTAAAGACTCTGATACAGACAAATATGTGAGCTTATTGTTGCTTATTCAGAATTCAAGACACACTTAACCAGCATGGCTACCACAGCATTCTGCAGCGATACGCCATCCCAATTGGTTTGCGCATATTGGGACTAGTTTGTTTTTCAACAGGACAATGACCCAAAACACACCTCCAGGCTGTGTAAGGGCTTTGACCAAGAAGGAAAGTGATGGAGTGCTGCATCAGATGATCTGGCCTCCACAATCACCCGACCTCAACCCAATTGAGATGATTTGGGATGAGTTGGCCCGCAGAGTGAAGGAAAAGTAAACAACAAGTGCTCAGCATATGTGGGAACTCCTTCAAGACTGTTGGAAAAGCATTCCTCGTGAAGCTGGTTGAGAGAATGCCAAGAGTGTTCAAAGCCGTCATCAAGGCAAAGGGTGGCTACTTTGAAGAATCTCAAATATATTTTGATTTGTTTAACACTTTTTTGTTTACGACATGATTCCATATGTGTTATTTCATAGTTTTGATGTCTTCACTATTATTCTACAATGTAGAAAATAGTAAACATAAAGAAAACCCTTTGAATGAGTAGTTGTGTCCACACTTTTGACTGGTACTGCATCTCTTAGGCTACTTACAGTATCATTCTATTTATTTATTTTACCTTTCTTTAACTAGGCAAGTCAGTTAAGAACTAAATCTTATTTACAATGACAGCCTACCCCAGGCAAACCCTAACAACTCTGGGCCAATTGTGCACCACCCTATGGGTATAATTGTGATGCTGTTCAACTGCATGTATGTTAATTGATAAACATACTATATTGACATTGAAAACTCATAATACCGAGACCATGTGGTTTTCAACCAAATTCACTGCCCACCTCCCATTCTGCAGAACCAATAGGCTTGTGGAATGAAGTCCTGCACCTGATGTCAATTTATCCTCTGCTATCCTACCATCAATTTCATGGCATGGGCCATAAAACAGAATAGCGAAGGCTGCATGGCATGAACAGATGGACATTTGTGGAATAATTCAAGCGTTTTGTATTGACTGAAATATTACTAAGAATATTAGTAATAAGATTAAACTATTTTCGGTTAAACAATTTTCATATAAATCCGAATTTGCCCAATAACGTGATGGGATGTGCTTTCATTCAACAAATTACAGTCCTTTGTTCTATGCAAATTAGCATTCTTATCTGCATGTTGATTTAGTGGCCGAAGTAATTGTCATAACGGTTTGCCTTATAAGGTGGCAGAAAAGCACCATTAAACTAATGACACAAATATAAAACCGTCAAATGCAGCGCCAAGCCGCCTCAACCCATGATTCACCTGCATCGACACAGTGAATATATTGCGATACACAGCGCTATCACCCGTCTGTAGCCTATGGATAACCTGCATGGACCCTTAGATGTTAATTTACAAGGTTGCATTGGAATGCTGCATGTCATCATCAAGTCCTTTATTCCAGGTTAATATTAAACGTAAATAGGCTACTTTGATGACTGGATAAACGTAGTTCTGGGTGCTTGGGAGAAGCGGCGACTCCTCCTACCAATTTCCTTGAGTCAAGACGATGGCTAGTGGTCTTTATTGTTCTTTCCGAATAGCATTTTTATATGGTCTTGGTCTGAACGTTTTGTCAATCGGATTTGAACGCTTACCTGCGCGTTTGGAGAGCAGTCCAGTTGGAAACGGGAGGAAAGGCTTGCAGTCAAATTGCGCAGCAATCGCGATGATGCTTCATATTGAAAACGCGCTGCTAGTATCTAGCCAGCTGCTTAATAGAATGATGCTTTAACCACGTGACCAATGAAGCAACATTCCCCAAGCATCTGGTCCAAAACAGAATAGTCCACTTCTAGTAATAGTAGTAAAATCATTATTTTGTGAATATCGCTAGCTGCAACAGCTATTGTGGATACCATTTTTATGGTTCTGTGTCCAGTATGAAATAAGTTAGAAGTAGTTTCACAAGCCAATGCCAACAAGCTCAATGACTGGACGTTTACAGGAACAGATAGCAGGTTAGCTGTTCCTGTTCATCCGATTCTGGGGAAGTAGATACAGGGATTCATTGCAAAGTCTCGAACTACCCCTTTAATATGGAGCAGAAACAGTCTTTGGAGCTAATTACAGGGGGGTTTCTGTATAGGAAAATTCTTAGGTGGGCCTTCTAAGTGACAATTTTTGGGATGAAAAAAACTGTTTGTCAACTTAAAAAGCATGCAGAAAAGATGTTGAACGAAATATATTTTAAATAATACGATATTTGACAACTAATAGTCAAATTAAAGCTAGACAGTCAGGGAATCGAAAATCTATAACATGCATTTAATTACTTCATAACTGCAAAATTGTCTCTCAGCTCCATGCCAAACTGTGTAGAATTGCTGGAAATGTATGCTACCAAGATAGCTTTCTAGCTAATAGACTATGTCAGAGTTAACACTTTGTCTTCCAATGCAAACACATTGCTTGGCCGGTTTGCCTGGGTGGAGGTCCGTGGGCAGAGCTGCTCATTTACAGAGACTAACAGCACATGCCTTCATCTCTTTTTTTCCTTCAGCTTTTCACACATTTTAAAAAGCTAATTGATGAGACTTTCTGATGAAGTGAAGTAATTATATTAATTGGTATAAGGTCTGGTAAGGGCTGTTATGTAGCATGTTTGAATCTATAAGATATTGATTTCTACTTTATAATAGCTGCCTGTAATTAGCATGTAAGACTACAGTGTAAAATAGAAAATGCATATTTTTTACACAGAGGTCTGTGTAAAAGTGCATAGGGTTTACGGTTTAGAGGTTGACTTGGATTTGAGACAGAATGTAGAGTAGAGTGGCAGGGCAGGCTGTTTCAGAGTTAGCAATACACACTTTGCTCACTAGGTGGGACACTGATACCAGATATAAAAAGTAGTTAAGTTATTTCACAATTCTGAGGCAAATGCCGAACATTCTATGACATGTTTAATTAGTCACATAAAATAAAAACTTCAAGAACTTTCTTTCAATACTGAAATAATGTGAAATGAACAACAACCAAACCAGGCAAAAACAAACAGGATAGGGTTCTTTGATGAGTGTTGAGCCAACATATGAAGAGACTACATTTCCCTCTTTATCAATGAACTATCGATTTCATTTATTTCCATGTCCATTGCATTTGCAGACAGCAAGTTGTGACCCAGGATCCTGGAATGTCAACGCCTAGATGGAGGCCATGGTGTCGGCCTAATTATAAACAGGGGGAGGAGGGGGACTCCATCACTGTGACGGGTGGAAATCTGGAAGACAGATTGTCTGAAGTTGCTGAAGTGTGTCACTGCTACAAACAGAGCCAAGATGGAGGAGCAGGCTAGGAGAAAAGGCTCTACCAGGGTCGTGTTCATTTGGGCACACCATAGAACACACCGTTGCGAAACGTTTTGGGAACAGAAAACTAAAATGTGTGTTTCTTATTGGAAGAGTTCAGGAGCTTTCACTTCAAACCATTTTCTTCCTACTGGACAACACCCATGGCAAGACTGCGTAAAAACAAAGATAGAGCCCACTTTTTTCATCAGTTAATTAAAAGGTTAATAAAAGCTCATGTTGAATTTTATTCTTGTTCCCTTGTGGAAAATAAAATGGCAGTGAGGTGGAATCCAGTTCCAGACTGGCCCCTAGAATGTGGTTTTAAACACAAATCCACAAGACTTCTGGATAAATGTTGACACTCCATCCCCCTGTCTTGCGACGCCAGCTAAGTGAAGCTATGACGAGAGCCGTTTTCAAACAAAAAGTTCCTAGCAGTGTCAAACGACGCAGGGGTGGGGGTTGGGGAATAGTTGTGGAAGAATCCCATTGGTATTCATCAAGTGTCTTACATGGGAGATACAATATAAGATACAATATCAAGTTTGGAGGAGCCGTTATAGTACAAACATTAAACATACTGTATTGTAGATATATACTGTAGGTTACGTATACATTTTTAATTATTGCCTTGGCTTTTAATTTTACAATGTTCCTCAGCTTTGATAGCCTTAATGCAAACCTTAACCAATGCTAAAGATACACAAAATTAAGGTTGAGTATCATTTCATAGGAAAGTGTAAAAACAAAGTGTAAACACACTCCAGTCCACAGACAGTCCCCCTCCCCACACCCCCCCTACATAGTCATTCAGATGGTCTTTCTCAGTAGTCCTGTGGGCTATAAGTATCCGTTGTCTCCCAGTCTCCTAGATAGTGGCCTAGGCACTGTGGTTGTGCCCTAGGGGCTAGGCTGTTTCTTCAGTGATTAGAGACCTAGCTCCCATAGGAGAGCACTGCTTAAAGACCACTGGGAAGACTAGTGTAGAGAACTGTTAAGAGGAGAGCACTGCTTGAAGACTTAGTTCTTCCTGGCATATTGTCAAATCGTGCAGGATATGTAAACAAGGGATATTTCAGACCGGTTTGCACCAAAGAAGACACATTTCACGTTTTTAACGTGACTGATAAAGAATCTGAATCTGACTAGTGACTATATGAATCAAGCCCACAGAAAGTGAAGAGATGACCCTGCAGAGTCTCAGACATGATCACAGAGCGCCTTTGTGCCCTCATGAAATGCATCTATTGTGCAATGAGTACTGCCTCGAACAATTAGCTGAAGCACTATCTCCAAATACTGAATACTGTGGCTTCAGTGTAAAGAATCTCTGCTGCTTCCTGGGAGAATTGTGAAAGAACAACGTACAGTATGTGCTCATTTTTGTTTGTCTGTTATGCATGGATCTGCAGCTTTTCTCATTTTAAAATGTACATAGATATTTGCTTTAAAATATAAAACTGCAAAAATTCAATGAAAGAAATGATAGATTTCAAACTAGTGGGCAAACTCAGATATGTTCAAAATAAAACACTTTCTCAAAAAGTGTAAATTCTTTTGAAAAATGGAATCGTATTAAAACATGCTGTCTTTTAAAGCAAAGATTGTTGCTTTTTTAGCGTTTTTCTTCAGAGTATAACGCAGCACATGTGCTGGAACGGAACATACAGCGAGGCCAAGGCAGACATTTTGAAAGAAAGTTGGCAGGAGAAAGGCTGCAAATGTGCAGATGATGAAAAACATGGCCCTTGAGATCCCAGTTCACAGGAACTAAACATTTAAAAGAACAGTTCTGGTGCAGAAGATGAATGCATTGTTGAAGCAGTTGAATCGTACATGTACGTATGTTAGGAGATGGAACAATTATCATGTTCCTATGTATGGTAAGTACCTGAAATTACTTATCACAATATATTAATAGATTGACTTTGTGGAATCAAAAGTTTAAATCCGAATGTGTAAACTTGAAGCCAATCCAAACGTACAAGTACACAAGAGCACACACACGAACGCAGTAGGTGGAGTCAGATTTTAGATTTGTTTTAGAGAAGGATAGCCATGTGAGGAGAGAGGAACAACCAAGGTTTCCTTCCAAAAAAACCCTGTCTGAAAATTGCACAATTATATCATATTTCCAACAGTGCCTTGCACATTTAAGTATAGTAATTGAGACCTTGTTGACTAGAGAAGCCCAAACAAATACTTAAGAAGCTCCGTAACAATAGGGACAGACTTAAACAGACAGAGAAGACGGTTCAACCAGCCGCACAAAGCAGGGAGCTGAACAGTAGAGGAACCGCAAACAAGACATCCGACTTTACAAACAACATCTGCACAGCCTCCACACCCACAAAGACCCCAAGGAGTAGATACATTTCAGGAGTCCTAGTAACACTCTGGAACAGAATGTACTTTGTTCTTTTCTGGCCTGAGCTTCCTACAAGAGAGAAGATTGAAGACTGGTTCTGGTCATTGAATCCCGACAGCCATGATAGCAAACTACAAAACAGAAATGGAGCCTGGAACATAGCCAACCTTATGGAAACTGAAAGCAACTTATTTGCACTTGTAATCTACGCAAAATCTACTTGGGTACTGGATCTGTTTTTGATCAAGATTGGAACCCACTGGGCACTGACGTCAGTTCAATGTCTAGTTTTGATTTAAAATGGGTTGCTTTGTCAACCAACATCAATTCAACGTGAAATCAACGAAAACATTTCCGTCATTGGATTTAGGTTAAAGTTGTGTGAAAACAAGATGTAATTCCCTGACGTTGAGGACTTTTTCAAATCCAATCAGTTTTCCACGTTGATTCAACGTCATCACATTGAATGTTTTGGTTGAAATAACATGGAAACAATCTTGATTCAAACTGTTTTTGTCCAGTGGGAAATTGTCTTAAAGAAGACACAGGAAATAACACATTTTTCACATTGGCTGCAAATACCAAAACAGAGAGTCAGTTGTTTAAAAAAGCAACAATGGTTTAAAATTTCATGAATATGAACCCCAGCATGACTTTTGATCCACATGGGGGGAGGGAGGGGGGGGGGCATGTGAACCATATATCAAGGTGTCAGTCTTATTGTGGCCTGACATATCCCTAGTTCTCTTTAACGAGATGGCAGTATAAGGCCCTGACTGCAGGGTAAACAGATTCCCAGACATGTCTACACAGAGGAAAACTGGGACATGGAGCAAGAAGGACCTGGATAAACACTGGCAAACTGCACTAATTCTAACAGGTATTCATTCTGGCAAGTATTCAGTTGGCACCATGAGAAAATAAATAAGAAAATAGAATTGAACGGGGAGGAACTACCTCAAGTTGCAAGTTTAACTTTCTTCAAGTTTCAAGTTTTTATTAGTCCGTGTGTATCAGACCATCTCAATAATATATCATGAGGAAAATGATGGTTTCTAAATTATTTTCTCAAAGCCGCTACTGACTTTCTGTGCCTTTAAACTACACAGTACTACTAAATTCTTCATGTTTTGATTGGATTCTGACAATAATGCTTTTGGTTGAACATGTCCTTGGAGGCCGTGGTTTGTGAAGGGGAAAAACTGCAAAGCTGCGCAAGACTTGTAAGGAGAACGGAGCAATAACTCCTCTCATTCTCTCTCTCTCTCCTCTCTCTTCTTAACAAACCCTCAATTATGTGAGCTAACTTGTAACAACTAAAGAAGTACAGTCACATTTAACATGGTAAATTCATGAGCACATATAATGTTGCCCCATGATGAAGGGGGCCATGACAGAAAAAGTTTGGGAAGCACTAATCTCAAGAAAAGTACATTTTAATGGCGTCACCATTAATTTATGTTAATTCGGAGTAGAAAAGTCACCAGAGCTGCACTCCAAAAAATGCAATGCAACATTCAATTAAATGGAACAGGGCTGTTCGGAATCAACAGTTAATTCTTAGGACTAGGCCCCTTTTTTCTCAATTTCCGCCTGAATGACGTGCCCAAAGTAAACTGCCTGTAGCTCAGGCCCTGAAGCCAGGATATGCATATAATTGGTACAATTGGAAAGAAAACTTTTTAAGTTTGTAGAAATGTTAAAATAAAGTAGGAGAATCTAACACACTATATATGGTAGGAGAAAATCCAAAGAAAAACCAACCAGATTTTTTGAGAGAGAGACCATCCTTTTAGAAAGGCAAGTAAAAGGTCATATTGAAAATTAGCTCCCTGGATGCAATTCCTATGGCTTCCACCGGGTGTCAGCAGTCTATGTTCAACGTTTCAGGCGTGTAACTTCAAAGACAAATAAGAAATATCAGTTTTAGTACAGGGACACAGTCTTGGAAATTGATGTTTGCGCGCACCATGAAGACAGTACACACCTGCTACAATTGGTTTCCTATTGAACATACTTCTTTCTGTAAGAAATATTATAGTTTGATTACATTTTAGGGTATATGAGGAGTAAATAGAAATGTATTTTGACTTGTTGAAACAAAGTTTAGGGGTAGATTTTTGTTGAACGAATGGATTACTCAAATCGATGACGTCAACTAAACAGATTTTTGGGATATAAAGAGGAATTGTATCTAACAAAACGACACTACATGTTATAGCTGCTACCCTTTGGATGACAAATCAG
This sequence comes from Oncorhynchus mykiss, assembly GCF_013265735.2. Taxonomy (NCBI): domain Eukaryota; kingdom Metazoa; phylum Chordata; class Actinopteri; order Salmoniformes; family Salmonidae; genus Oncorhynchus; species Oncorhynchus mykiss. Next base: position 75,945,248 of record NC_048567.1, on the reverse strand, counting down.
AGGAAGATTTTCAAAAAGTAAGTGAATATTTAATTGTTATTTGTGAATGTATGAAACCTGTGTGGGGCGCCTTCCTCAAACAATCACATGGCATGCGTTCGCTGTAATAGCTACTATAAATTGGACAGTGCATTTAGATTAACAAGAATTTAAGCTTTCATATATGTACCTAAATGTTTAATATCCATAATATATATATATATTGTTTTTTTTAATTGCGCGCACTCCAGTTTCACCGGAAGTTGTCCCGCTAGCGGGACGCCTAGCCCTAAACATAATGCAACATTCATTTAAACGGAACAGGGCTGTTCAGAACGACCTGTTGAAAAACATAATGCAACGTTCATTTAAATGGAACAGGGCTGTTCAGAACGACCGGTTAAAAAACATAATGCAACGTTCAATTAAATGGAACAGGGCTGTTCAGAACGACCAGTTAAAAAACATAATGCAACGCTCAATTAAATGGAACAGGGCTGTTCAGAACGACCAGTTATAAAACATAATGCAACGTTCAATTAAATGGAAACTGTTCCGAACGACCAGTTGAACAACGTGGAGAGGGTTGTGTTGTGGGTTCAAAATGCACCGCTGGCCTTCAAAATACGTCCCTCATAGCTTCAAGCCCCACCCATCAAAGAGCAAACATAGGTGTGTGTGTGTGGACCCAGGATAGTCTCTCTACTTTTAATTGTCAACGGGCACTAGTACAGTGAAATGCCTTTCTTGCTTGCTCCTTCCCAACAATGTAGTGATCAATATCAGTAGTGATCAATATCAGTAGTAATCAATATCAGTAGTAATCAGTATCAGCAGTAATTAATATAAGCAGTTATCAATATCAGCAGTAATCAATATCAGCAGTAATCAATATCAGCAGTAATTCATGCCAGCAGTAATCAATATCAGCAGTAATTAATATCAGCAGTAATTCATATCAGCAGTAATCAATATCAGCAGTAATCAATATCAGCAGTAATCAATATCTGCAGTAATCAATAGCAGTAGTAATCAATATCAGCAGTAATCAATATCAGCAGTAATTCATATCAGCAGTAATCAATATCAGCAGTAATCAATATCAGCAGTAATTAATATCAGCAGTAATCAACAGCAGTAGTAATCAATATCAGCAGTAATTAATATCAGCAGTAATCAATATCAGCAGTAATCAATATCAGCAGTAATTCATGCCAGCAGTAATCAATATCAGCAGTAATTAATATCAGCAGTAATTCATATCAGCAGTAATCAATATCAGCAGTAATCAATATCAGCAGTAATTAATATCTGCAGTAATCAATAGCAGTAGTAATCAATATCAGCAGTAATCAATATCAGCAGTAATTCATATCAGCAGTAATCAATATCAGCAGTAATCAATATCAGCAGTAATTAATATCAGCAGTAATCAACAGCAGTAGTAATCAATATCAGCAGTAATTAATATCAGCAGTAATCAATATCAGCAGTAATCAATATCAGCAGTAATCAATAGCAGTAGTAATCAATAGCAGTAGTACTATAAAAAATATATATAAGTCAAGTAGAACAAAAATACACAAGAAATAGATATAAGAAGAATAGGAGATAGTAAGCTGTATACAGGGACAGTTCCAGGGTCAGTAGCTGTATACAGGGACAGTTCCAGGGTCAGTAGCTATATACAGGGACAGTTCCAGGGTGAGTAGCTGTATACAGGGACAGTTCCAGGGTCAGTAGCTATATATAGGGACAGTTCCAGGGTCAGTAGCTATATACAGGGACAGTTCCAGGGTCAGTAGCTATATACAGGGACAGTTCCAGGGTGAGTAGCTATGTACAGGGACAGTTCCAGGGTGAGTAGCTATATACAGGGACAGTTCCAGGGTCAGTAGCTATGTACAGGGACAGTTCCAGGGTGAGTAGCTATGTACAGGGACAGTTCCAGGGTGAGTAGCTATATACAGTGACAGTTCCAGGGTGAGTAGCTATATACAGGGACAGTTCCAGGGTGAGTAGCTATATACAGGGGCAGTTCCAGGGTCAGTAGCTATATCCAGGGACAGTTCCAGGATCAGTGCCAATATCCTTATTACAATATGCATGGATACTGAAGTGGTAGTGTTAACACAATAACACAATATTATTAGGAAGGTGTTCCTAATGCTTGGTGTACTCAGAGTATATAAACAGGATAACAGCAGCGTATTTGATGATTGTATGTGCGTGCTGTGTGTGTTTGAGCAAATGATGTGAGTGAGTGAGTGAGTGAGTGTGAAGTGTCAGTGTGTGTGTGTGTGTGTGTGTGTGTGTGTGTGTGTGTGTGTGTGTGTGTGTGTGTGTGTGTGTGTGTGTGTGTGCATAGTGACAGTGCAAAAAAAACTCAAGCAATAGAAGGGTCAATGCAGATAGTCAGTGTATTTTATAGTCAGTGTTTTTTATAGCTATTTAGCAGTCTTATGGCTTGGGGATAGAAGCTGTTCATGAACCATGAACCAGTGTCAGACTATGGCTTGGGTGACTGGAGTCTTTAACAATTTTCCGGGGCCTTCCTTTCACACCGCCTGATATAGTGGTTTTAGATGGATTGAGTTCGGCCCCAGTGATGTACTGGGTGTGTGACTTGACCTGTACATTATGAAATGCTCATTTTCTGTTGAAAAACGTTTTGCCACAGTGTGCCATAATGAACACGGCGCTGGTGTGTGGAGTGGCAAAAATGCAGTATATTATCTCTGCCGTCCCTCTCTTTTGGTGTTAAATTCCTACTCAAGACACATTTGCAAAAATCACATGTTCAATGTGAGAATAACCTTTCGAATACATAATGTATGATTTTTCCATTATTGAACAGTCCATTTTATTCCATCGTGTATCGTGTATAGACCAGACAATCTCAAACTTCACTATGACTTTTAACCCTCTGGTCCCTTTTCCAGCATGTCACACATCTGGAGGATGTTCAGTTATTAACATGTCTTCAGACTGCACAGAAGATATGATAAAAGCCACTCCCAGCTTTTGTCAGGTAAACATGAGTTGCAGCTATTGCTTAGACCAACATCCATATTTGAGGGAAAATATCAATGTAAACACTGTGAGGGAATTGTTTGAAGTTGGTCCATTGCACTGCATTTACAGTATACCGTTTAGCTAATCATCATCTATAATGCAATTGGTTGGTTACTGTCAAGGTTAAGGCCACATCAGTACCTCTACAAAGAAATGTAATTTCAGTACTACCAAGTTGGGTAGACCTTCACTACATTCTAGCCCAGTCAGGGGCCAGACCAGGCCAGACCAGGGCCTCTGGTCAATCTGTGGCTCCAACTAACTACTAGGTCATTAGACCAGCCTCTCATTCCCAGCCTGATGTGGTGAACGGATATTCAGAGCTGAGGTCATCGTCCCTTCTGTCCTCCACTCATCATGGCTCCAGCATTTTCTGACTTCGAGGGGGTTTTGATAGTCGCTCTCGATGAGATATCATATTAACCATAAATAAATCATGGCAAAATGGGTATAATTGCAGGAAATGTTACGTAAAACTGCACAAAAAAAAGTTCTGTAAAACAAATATAAACTTTTACCTTTTGATAATAAAATACATGTTCTGCTAACAGATCCCTCAGTCTGTATTAAAGTATACTTTTTAATCCCAGTGCTGAGTTAATGTGTAGCAGCTCATTTTATAGCTAATATTGTTAGGAAGGGCCCGTAAGTTTGCATTTCACTGTTAGTCTACACCTGTTGTTTTTTAAGAAGCATGTGACAAATAGAATTTTGATTTGATTTTGATTGAATATTGTATTTGTAGATCGACTGAGGTGAATGAAGCTGCAGCAACCAATGTGATAATGGCTGGGTGTCACGTTCTGAACTTTATTTCTGTTGTTTTTGTCATTATTTAGTATGGTCAGGGCGTGAGTTGGGGTGGGCAGCCTATGTTTGTTTTTCTATGATTTGGGGATTTGTATGTTTCGGCCTAGTATGGTTCTCAATCAGAGGCAGGTGTCATTAGTTGTCTCTGATTGAGAATCATACTTAGGTAGCCTGGGTTTCACTGTTTGTTTGTGGGTGATTGTCTATGTTGATTGCTTGTGTCATCACAGTTCTCATTTAGCTTCACGGTCGTTATTTGTTTATTGTTTTGTATAGTGTGGTTCAGTGTTCAGTGTTTTCTTTATTAAATTTCATCATGAACACATACCACGCCACATTTTGGTCCTCCGATCCTTCTCGCCTCTCCTCTTCAGATGAAGAGGAGGACGCCCGTGAGTGACACTGGGGTCATTTTGGCTTGGAATAGCGGAAATACGGTTACAACACGTCTGTAGTTTGACAAAACTACAAGTTGGTTAGAAGTACTGATTACTGATGCAAAAGCAGCATTTTCAGAAGAAACATAAAACCAACTGGAAGACAAAAAAATAGAAGGTGGTGCCAAGCACAGCTAGTTTAGAAGGGGAACAAGAAACACGTGGACCTGCTCAATCGCAAATGATCATTGCTGGCTATAGGCCTTTGGATTAGATAACACTATTTGGTAGAGGTAGACGGTCTGCCTAAGAAGAGAATGTATGACTGTTTTACAACTCTATAAAGGGCTTTGAGTCTAATCAATGGCTACTCGCTGTGCACACACTTTGAATACTTTGAATAAGTCCAACTGCACAGGTATGGGGGGGATGCAGACTCAAGGGGAAGGGATTGAGGGAGCTAAATAAAAGCAAACATCAAATGGATGTCTCTAGGTACAGTACGTGAGCGCTGTGATTTTTATGATTCTGATTTGGATTCCGTGAACAACACCTCAGACCAATGACAAGACACTCACACAGACCTCTGCAGGCTGGCAGTCAGTAACACAGCAAACACATTCCCTGTAGCAACCACAGCCCCGGCAGTGTTATATAAATCACGTTGTGCTGAGTTGTCATTACTCACCTATCAGCTCTTTGTAACGTAACCTTCCCCGAGGCTCTGCCTTCCTTCTCCATCCATCCGTTCATTCATCCGTCAATCAGCTCCACTGCAGCGGCAATCATGCTCAGTTTTAGGACTGGTTTACATACATTGTCTTTGTAGAGGCATGCAGCAGCAGGCCTGTCTTGAGGGAGGATACTCTGAAGAACAGAGAGATTTAGTGTTGACTTGGGAGTCAAGGGACGTCAAGGTGATTTTATTGAAAACTTTATTTTATTTATTTAACCTTTATTTAACTAGGCAAGTCATTTAAGAACATATTTTTTATTTACAATGATGACCTACCCCTGCGAAACACTAACCCAGACGACACTGGGACAATTTAGCCTCGCCCTATGGACTCCCAATCACTGCCGGTTGTGATACAGCCTGGAATCGAACCAGGGTCTGTCATGACGCTTCTAGCACTGAGATGCAGTGATGACACAAGGAGATCTGGCGGTTCCAACTACCTCCCTAAAAAACATAATTTTTTTATTGAAAAAGTACACAGGAGTCGAGCTCAGAATTATATTTTCACTGTTATTTTTTTGATACTTTATTTGCTGCGTAAAATTCACAAAATGTAAGTTAGCCTGTGTTACCAGTAACTTTCCCATGTTCATTACTTTTTCGAAAGGAAAAAATAGAAATGGGTTCCTCCTGACTCACAGACTTCAGCATGATAAACCTCACTGGAACATTCCATTATGGACAGTAGAATAGGATACCCCCCCCCTCCCCATCCCCCTCACTCACTGGACACATGGGGGTGGCTGAAGCATCTGTGGAAGCATCTGGATTAAACTTACTGGAGCGGCAGTTTTTTTTTCTCTCTCTACTGTGGAAAAAAGGAGCTCACTCACAGGGCCCTTCTATAAAAGTATGACCTCAGCTGCATGCACATTTGTTTTATACCTAGTGATTATTGTGGTGTTGTAGAAGAGTGTAAACCTTCTCCCCAGGAAATGTGGCTTGTCTTTCATTGTATTTAGGCCAACAACCGTTTTATTTATCAGCATTAAAATGATGCTGATGTTGCTTCCAAAGGCAGTTTGGAACTCAATAGTGAGTGATGCAACTGAGGACAGACTAGTTTTTGGCGCTTCAGCACTCGGCAATCCCGTTCTTTTAGCTTGTGTGGCTTACCACTATGTGGCTGAACCATTGTTGCTCCTAGATTTTTCCACTTTACAGCTCTAGCAGGGCAGAAAGACTGAAATAAAGAAAGAAAAAGAAACAAAGACAGAAAGACTGAAAGAAAGAAAGAAAGAAAGACAGAGAGAAAGAAAGAAAGAAAGAAAGAAAGAAAGAAAGAAAGAAAGAAAGAAAGAAAGAAAGAAAGAAAGAAAGACAGAGTATCTCACCACAGCAGGTCAGGAACAAATAAAATAAAGAACAATTAATCTAAGACCCTTTTGTAAGCATCTGAGCTGTTTGGATTCAATAGTATTACTGTAAAGGTAACCTCCAATCAGATATCAGACCTGCATGATGTAACCATTGCCTCTCAGAGTGACTATGGGTGTTGGCAAGACCAACACAGAGAAGGCTGATTTCCACAGACAACACAGAGGACATTTGTGTGTACAGTTTATGTAATCAGAAAATGTAATCTAAAATAGAAATTGAGCAACCTATTAACATTAATCTATGTATACGTCTGGAGAATACGTCTAAGGATAAGCACACAACATGTGGTGAACATAGATGCTTCGTGAGCTGAGAAACATTTGTTGGCGTGTGGGACGAGTCTGACTTGAAATGGCAGTTGAAGACAGGTACACAGAATTTAGACGACCAAACAACAATCACCAAACACCTAATTAGACCCAATCACCATCTCTTCAAAGTGAGTTAGCACATATAGTCCAGTTTGTATCATTCTCTATGAAATGTGCTTTTAAATCATGTGTAATTCAAAGTATTGAGCTTTGAAATTATGGATGAATATTTATTTAAAAGTGGTTCAAATTCATGACATTTGGATGTAATTTTAGCCTGTGGTTTCTGGCCTAAAGATTAGTAATACCCCTACGTCCCTTGTGGTGAACCTGCCAGACATCTCAGGAAATACTTGGTTGAGTTCCTGAGACTGGAGCTGTAGTCATCATTTTCCAGTGTGTTACTCTGCCCTGTCTCGTCTGTCTCACAAAACATGAGGATACTCCACCAGTCTTACTTTTACCCAGAGAGGTATACCAGATGCAAATAGTAGGGAAAATACAACTGTGCTCCTCAATAAAATGTTGGCTGGAGGGACAAAGTCCAACTATCATAATTCTGTCAAACATAAAAGACTATGCATAGTTTTTTACAACTACAATCAAGGTTTCTTTGCAATCCATTTAGTATTTTTGTCTCTAAAAGGTACAGAAATGTCCAGTATCTCTTTTTTTGCATGTAATGCTCTTTGATTTACGCAACTGCGTGATGAGGCCAGAATAGCACAAGACTGGGCTAGATCTTGAGCTGGAAGGTAATTACCAATGTTTTCATGCTTATAATACATCCCACATCTTGCAGCATAAGGACACCCCTACAGTATGTACATACTGTACCTAGCTTTAGCTATAGCTTAGCGCTGACCCTGGTCTCTGAGTCAATGAACCCTGAAGAGTCGTGTTCTTCTGCCCTGCATTATGGGTTACCCTCCTGGAGCCTCCCAGGCTACACTGCCTGGAAAGTAAACACAAGTCTGAGTCCAGTATTCAAAGACTGGGAGGTCCCGCCATCCCCCAACTTAGACGTCCCTCTATCCCCCCCCCCCCCCCCCCCCCACCCTCTAAGTCAGACATCCTTCTAACCCCCCTTTAAGATAGCTGGGCAGTGAGTCATACTCTGTGGTCCCAACGCTCTTCAGATTTTCCACTAGGTGCAAATCATTTCCCTACCACCATGTAAAACCAATTATACATGTGGTTCTCACGTTAAGCAGTGTAACTCAAAAAGCATTGATAACTATATTTTTTCCACTTTTTTTGTTGTCAGATTCAGACATTTTGTGTTGCTCTCAATTACAGCCTTGAATTAGTAGTTTTGATCAGCTTTCTCTAAAAGCTTGAGAATCATGATCAGATAGAAGGGATTTTTTTTAAAGTTGCACTTTTATAGTGATTTTGGGGAACAATGCCTACTCTTAAACGTGTCAATTTAGGAAGAACAAACAATAAACAAGAAATATGCATCTACAGTGCCTTCAGAAAGTATTCAAACCCCTTGATTTTTTCCACATTTTGTTCTGTTACAGCCTTAGATTAAGATTTTTTTTTTTTCCAAACAAAATTCAATATGTTGACAAGTTAATAAAAAATGAAAAGTCTTGAGTCAGTAAGTATTCAACCCCTTTGCTATGGCCTTTTAGGCAGAGTTGTAAAGAAAAAGCCATATCTCAGACTGACCAATAAAAATAAAAGATTAAGATGGGCAAAAGAACACAGACACCGGACAGAGGAACTCTGCCTAGAAGGCCTGCATCCCGGAGTCTCCTCTTCACTGTTGTCGTTGAGATTGGTGTTTTGTGGGTACTATGAAGCCGCCAGTTGAGGACTTATGAGGCGTCTGTTTCTCAAACTAGACACTCTAATGTACTTGTCCTCTTGCTCAGTCGTGCACTGGGGCATCCCACTCCTCCTATTCTGGTTAGGGCCAGTTTGCGCTGTTCTGTGAAGGGAGTAATACACAGCACTGTACGTGATCTTCAGTTTCATGGCAATTTTTCGCTTGGAATAGCCTTTATTTCTCAGAACAAGAATAGACTGACGAGATTCAGAAGAAAGTTCTTTGTTTCTGGCTATTTTGAGCCTGTAATCGAACTCACAAATGCTGATGCTCCAGATACTCAACTAGTCTAAAGAAGGCCAGTTTATTGCTTCTTTAATCAGAAGAACAGTTTTAATCTGTGCTAACATAATTGCAAAAGGGTTTTCTAATGATCAATTGGCCTTTTAAAATGATAAAGTTGGATAACACAACGTGCCATTGGAACACAGGAGTGATGGTTGATGATAACGGGCCTCTGTACGCCTGTGTAGATATTCCTTATAAAAAAATCTGCCGTTTCCAGCTACAATAGTTATTTACAACATTAACTATGTCTACAATGTATTTCTGATCAATTTGATGTTATTTTAATGGACAAAAAATGTGCTTTTCTTTCAGGTGACCCCAAACTTTTGAACTGTATGTAAATTAGATATGTCTGAATTTAAGTTTTTATACATTTGCTAACATTTCTAAAAACATGTTTTCACTTTGACATTATGGGGAATTTTGTGTATTTCACACATTTTGAATTCAGGCTGTAACACAACACAATGTAGAATAAGTCAAGGGGTGTGAATACTTTCTGAATGCACAGTATGTGTGTGTATCTGTCTTGACTGTAGAGTTCAACATATTTTACTGTACACAGCTAAGACATACACTGACCTATGAACATGGGATGCAATTAACTAAGATGTAGCCAGTGCTTTCCATGACCCCACAGGTAATGAAATCCCTAGCCTAGGTTCCCTTTCTCTCCCTGTATGAGCTTGTCTGAGAAAGTGACAGATGACTGTTGTGTTTTCACTTGATTCTTTATTTCCTCATCTGTCACTGCATACAGCCTTAGTGTCCGGTCAGTTTTGAGAAGTCCTGTTGGAACGTGCTCCAAGGGATCCAACAGTACCTTGAAAATCTGTTCAGGGTTGATACTCACCGTTAAGGAGGAGTTATTGAGTAGGAGGAAAGAAGGAGAAACAGACCTCAGGTCAAAGGAAACTCACCTGGGCTACCTACGTACTATACAGAAAGTCCATGAACTTAATTGCAATTTAAAGATGTAATATGCAGAAATCGCTCTGCCTGTCCCTGGTTGCTAAAATTCAAATAGTTTGCCTAATTTCAGTTTGTGTGACACAACAACCAAGTGTTGTGTAGAATATCAGTGTACCATCTAAACCGCTGTGAAATATATTTTCCATAACCCAAAATATTGTATTTTCAGCTGTTTGAAGCTGGTGTTCAACACCGAAAGTAAAAGATGCAACAAAAAAAAAACTTAAACACGGTAAGCATAGAAATAGCGCACATAGAACAGATATACCGCTTCTTAGACTTGCTTTCGGTGAGAATGACAGATCTATAACTCACATTTCTATGTTAGTTTTGTTGGATCCCCAAAGCGTTACATATTGTAGCTTTCAGATATACTTCCAAGGGAAACTCTTTAAGGGGCTGAGAAAAACACGGACCGCTAACCTACTCATTGTAAAAAAAAGAAAATCAACTAAATGTCCACAAACAAGTGGCAAGTAAAGACCAGTTTCATGACCCATGAATTGCTGAAAATTCCTTGGTTCACTCAGGATGCTGCGCCTCTTGTCAAAAGTTCAACAGGAAAGCTCCGCAGGAAGTAATTCATTTCTCATCGGGGGATTGGAAGTCAATGCTGGGTTCATTGCAGCAGGAGGTGTTCATACTGTATGTTGGCACTGAAGTGCCCTGAATACGTTGGGGGCTTCCTTAACACATGCCTGACAGAAACATGCCTACCAGGGGCTAAAAACAACATAACCCTCTTGACTCTAGATGGGTTTCAAATCACATGATCAAAGCATGGTAATGCCATGGTAATTCACCTTCATCAATTACCATGGAAAGCGCAGGTCATGGTTTCACGTTTCCAGTAATGTTGGTTGATTATGGTGCATAGACGGACCTACTTGCATTTTTTTGAAAAATGTAGTGTGAAACATGACATGAACTAAGATGTGCCACTGTTATGTACTTTCACCCTTAGGGCCCCCATAGTTATGAGGATGTTAAAAAAGGGTAAGAACATACAGGTACAACAAATGTATGGGAGACATAAAAAAATGGTGGGATGTATGTTTACTTACATTAGATACAAACCAAACCTTGAACGTGCATTGCTCTCCTCCTATATAACGACACTGCCTTGTTCAAAGTACTGTATCTCCTGTTTTTTTCCCTCTCGTTTATTGGCCACACATGTCCTCTGGTTCAAGGAGGTAGATGTCTTTTGCAGATGAACAAGAAACTTCAAGTTGGAAGAGGGAAAGTGATTAGGATCTTGACTGGGCAGCTTGGTCATATGTAGAACTGCTTCTTTGATCCTGGGGTTGTTGTGGAGGGAGATGTTAACGGCAGGACATACTGTAGCATGAGGGAGGTTTCCTCCGTAGGAAGTCTGCTCACAGCTTACATTACCATGGAGAATTACCAGGGAGAATTACCAGGGAGAATTACCAGGGAGAATTACCAGGGAAAGTTACCAGGGAGAATTACCAGGGAGAATTATCAGGAATAATTACCAGGGAGAATTACCATGAAGAATTACCAGGGAGAATTACCAGGGAGAATTACCAGGGAGAATCACCAGGGAGAGGCTTCTGCCAATAATACAATCCTTGCTGCAAAGATATTTAGTTTTTCTTGACACAGAAAGAGAACTGCTCTAATCCAAACAATACTGTGACGCCATGACACATTTTAGAAAGGATACGGTGCGTATTCTGCAAAGACCATTTGACAATCCTGCAGTAAAAACCTTGGTTATGGGTACATATTTCTTCCATCCGCTTTGTATACAAAGGAGCAAACAGGAGTCAAAAGAACATTTGTAGAAAAGTGTTTTAAAAAATCATATGTGGAAACAAATGCTGTTTTTTGTTTCAGAAGTGGGGGAGTAATTCACTTCATGATGGTGTGTGAGCTCTGGCTGGATAAATTGTTTATAGCAATATTTGGCAGGCGTTCCCTTGGAGACGTTGCTAATTATTTCCATTCTCCATTCGAGTCCACTAGCTGAGTCTGAGGTTGTTTAGCCTCTATCAAAGAAGCCCACTTTACAATTCCCTTACATTTGATCTACGATTCAACCATTTCTTAGAAGGAAGTAGGGAATGTATGTTCCTAGGATTGAAGAAAAGCTCATGGGTTTTGTGTCTCTTTAAATGTAGTTAGCTACAGTAAAGAAACACAGTCTGAAGCCTAACATTTTAGGACATCTTTCTAGAATAAGAAAAACACTTTCGGAAGGAATCGTCTTTCTCACAGAAATGTTTAGGATGGTTCACAGATGTAGCCACATAGGTTAAAGGTGGTGAATATTCCTCCATCTTGGAAATTACTTACAGTAAGGGGAGGTGCTAGATTATAGAACAACCAATTAAATTGAATGGGGTTTCTCCCGCTATTGCCATTAGCATTCCACTTTTAGGGGCGGCCGTCTATAGGAGGAGTCAGAACAAGGATGGATGCAAGTTGAGCTCTGTCAGAGTTCTAAAATGCTTCCTTATTCTACTAATCTGTAAAGACTGGATGGGTGAAGCTAGCATGGCAAAGCTCTTCATTACCCACCACACTGTTTGGACCAACAGGCCCCTTAGTATTATTAGTACACCACAGGAGGCCGGTGGCTCTTTAATTGGAAAGGATGGGCTCATGGTAATGGCTGGAGCGGAATTAGTGGAATGGTATCAAATACATCAAACACATGGATGCCGTGTGTTTGATGCCATTCCATTTGCTCTGTTCCAGCCAATATGAGCCATCCTCCCCTCAGCACCCTCCACTGTACATCTATTGTTTCAGCGTAGAGTATTATTTTAACATACGTTCTTTCAAAATCAATGGTGGAAAGTGAATTTGGGTAAGTAACATTATACTCTTGTAAGGAAAGGACATAATGTAGGCATTTTTTAATACAAATATTAAAGGAGAAAGCGAAGGAGCATTGTAATTATTTCTTAAGACTGCTATCTGGGTTTAAATAACTCTAGCTGCTTCCGCTCTTTCTTATATTACTGCAAGTGATGACAGCATAATGATGGTACTCAGCAGTCACTCTCCTTATGAAATTCAAACCATGGGTTGTAGATTGATCTACTGTTTATCAACCAAGGTAGTGAATTATCTTTCTGCATCAGAACCAGATGTATTATAGTAGCTTGACGTGGATATACTAGATCAGGGTTGATAGCTAGATGTGCAAATACTAG